>NW_027130546.1:0-15657 GCF_026122565.2 Emydura macquarii macquarii | reverse complement strand
TTTTTTTAACTTGTTTTTATTAAATTATGGAATATTATTGATAGTTTCCCATTTCTCCTTTCAGGAGGAGGCAAACACATCTAGCAGGTACTGTGCATGCATTTGTTTTTTTCATGTCCCCTCACACCCCTGTTAGATGCACTGCAGAATTACTGCACTGAACAGCTGAACTGAAAGATGACGGAGAATGTCTTCTCTTTAGGAGTGAAGATGGGAGTGTGCAGGATCAGGAAGACACTTCTTCTCGACAGCTGAAGCGCAAAGGTAATGAACACTGATCTCACGTTCAGCAGTGCCTACCCCAACACTCAGAACTCATGAGTCAGCTCCAAATACGTGACAAGCCTGGCTTGCAAACATCTCGTGATTTTCAACACAAACAATTGTGCCACCTCATTTTTGAACTTTTAAGGGAATTCCAGCCACCGCATTCCCCACTTCCTGTCTCCAAAGTGTGTGTGTGGCCTTTCAGGATACAGGTCTGGTCTTAAGAACAGGCATAGAAAGGGGAGCATCTCCTGGAGCATCTCAAATGGTGGAGGTGTTGGTAGCTCTCCAGGTTTGTGTTCAGACTGCACAGGTGGGGGCTGGTCATAGGCCTTCATATGCAAATGCTTAGGTTGACACCATGGTCCAGTAGTTACAGCACTAATCCCCTGCTGTGCACAGATGTCCTGCGGGACGTTGGGTGAGTCACTTAGGGACAAATTATTAAAGCTGTTTAGGTGCCTAAAGAAGCAGATTAGCGCCTAGTGGGATTTTCAGATATGCCCACATGCCATTGATTTCAATAGGAGTTAGGCACCTAGTTGCTTTTGAAAATCCTACTAGGCACCTATCTGAATCTTTGGGTGCCTCAATCCCTTTAGAAAACCTGTCCCTCTGTGACTCCAGTCCTCGTCTGTGCAATGGGGATAATAGTAGGACTCTACCTCACAGAGGGGTTGTGAGCATAAATACACAAAAGGTTGTGAGGAGCCCAGACACTGTGGAAATGAGGCCGTATATATACCTAAAACTGCGCATGGCACCAGAAGAGTTCAGTCTCCAGTCAAAGCATTCTGCTTAACACCAGAGATGTGTGTTTAATGCTCAAGAGATGTGGGCAACGTTTTCCACACTGCTGTGATGGAGTTACATTTGTTTGGGTGACCCTAAGTGTGGTTTGCAAGAGTGATTTGGAAAAGTTTAACTTGTGGGTGGTTTTAGTTAAAGTTGAATCTTAATTTTGAATTTCCATGGTTTTTAAAGTTTGATTTCTTAAAATCTAAACTTGATTTTAATGCTCTTTTGAAAAAAGTGTCTGGCACGTCTGCTCAACCTTCCCTGAAACTGAGCGAAACGGTCTGTATGTGATAATAATTAGCTTCGCTGCGTTTAGTGTTGGTTCTAAACAGGGAGCTAGATAACTGACAGGCAGATTTCCACATTTCCTGTGATGAACTAGATAAACCCCGAGTAGGCTGAAGTAGCTCCGTGTTAAATGTTCGTCCATTTGGAGGCCAACATGAGACCTAGACCCCGCTGAAATACTGCTTATGTCCCATTTTGAGACTCTAAATGGGACTTAAGTGCCTAGGCCTTGCGCTGGTCCCTGTGAAGAGGAGAAGTCCATCCTTTCTGAATGATTCTGCAGTGAAAGAGAGCTCTAGGTACCGTGGGGCACTCAGAAAGTGGTTCTTTTTCCCATGACTAAACTTTTGTGTCCTGCTCGCCAGCCGCAAATGTCACAAGTAAGGACACGATTCTGTCACGGAGGGCACGGAATAATGGCGGCCAGTCCTTGGGGCTGCCAGAGCAGCAACCCCCACCGGTGGTCAGTTCCCAGCAGCGCTCCCTGCGTTAGTCCATCCCTCCCCTCAGGGTCTTTTCAGTAAAACTCAGGTAGGTCGTGGGCTTTCATTAATTTTTGTTTATTGCCCGTGACTTGTTCCTGACTTTTACTAAAAATACCGCTGACGGAATCTTAACCTTTGTCACAAGCAGTCGTCCTGCCAGCTCTCAGTTGATTCCCTGTAATTCCACTTGTGCTCACCAGGTGACATCACTTTGTGACTAATGTTCCCAAGCTGTGCGTACACCACAGATTACCTTGTCTTGGGCATTCAGCTAGTCCCATAAATGAATTGCTCTGTCACACTCCTGAGTGGGTCCCTCTCACACCCTCCTGTCCAAGCTGTTCTAGGTGGTATAAATAATTAAATAGTCCTAGACACAGAGACTATTTACACTATTTTTTAGCAGAAAATAAATGACACAAGCAAATGGGTGCTAGGAAGGGAGGGTGTTTGGTGTGGAGGAGTAGGTGGGACTATAGGCAGAGGGGTTAGGGGCTCCGGTGATGGGGCGGGGGAATGGGACATAGTGAAGGGAAACATGGGGGTCAGTGACAGGTGGGCTGAAGAAGAACAGGGGCAGGAGCACCTGTCACTCCCCATTCCCCTCCTGTGGGTGTGTGATGATCTAGGGACCCCCAGCCCAGCTACAGGGGTGTGACCTACTCTTCCTTGTTCTCTCATGTGAGCCAGCTCCTGGAGAGGTCCTTGCTTCTCTGGGGAATCTGAGTCCCCTTTCTAGCTCCCTGGGTAGGCTGGGATGTGGGTGTCCCTTCTCTGTCCCTCCCCACACCCCGGTGATTCCTGAGCCCATCTTCCTGATTTTGTGGGTGTCGGCATGTGGGGCCCCCTGCATGTTTATGGGTGTCTGACTCCCCCAAATCCCCTCATGTGAGCCAGCTTCCAGGAGAACTTGCATTTCTGGAGTTTCTGAGCCCTCCTCCCTCCCTCTCCCCCGTCTGTGTGCCAGGGTCTGGGGAAGCTCTGCCCCTCTGGGTGGGGAGCTGAGAAATTCTATGCTCAGAGCATGACCCAAGCACACATGCTGAGAGTGGGGTGAGGAGCTGAGAATGGGCAGGTTTGGCTGGTATCAGAAACTCTCCTGCACTGGGGAGGGGATGGGAACAGCCACTGAGGTGAACGGAGCAGTCCTCATGTCCCAGAGCTATAGTGTCAGGCTGTGTTTGTTCACCTGCGTGGGGAGAACAGAACATCGCACTGGGTCTCTGGTCATTTCTGGGAGCCTGGAACTTTGAAACCTGCCGTGCACAGAACTCTGAGAAGGAAAAGTGAACATCTGTTCTGGGGAACATCTGCCTCTGCCGAGGTGTTTGGTGACGATGATGATTGTGGATCAATGTCACCTGTGTACAACAGAATATTCAGAAGGTGCTGAAATTATTTTTGAAAAGAAAATTAATGGCAGATATGAAGGCTCCCTGGGAGGGGAGGTGCTCTGGGGTGCAAGAGGAGTGGGAATAGTGGAGGAGGGCTTCGGTCTGCAGCGAGGGATGGGGGTATTATGGGGAGGGATATGAATGGGAACGGATGGTAAGGCAGGGAAAAGGGGCTGGGGGCTCAGGTAAGAGGGAGGGGTCGGGATTACAGGGGAGCAGGAGGGGAGAAGACATAAAGGGTTGCAGAATGTGAGAGGTTGCAGAGGATGTTGGAGGTTATGGGGTGAGGGCACCTGTCAGCCATGAATTCTCCCCTTGTGTGTGTGCACTGAGATGTGGGAGACCCTGCTCCTTTCGGGGTGTCTGAGCCCCTTTCCCTGTCCCTCCATGTGCGCCGGGATCAGGGGGAGGGATGAAACTGGCACAAACTGAAACATCTGAAATCCAGAAAATGCAGAGTTAAGCTACACGTCACCCCTGTGTGCAGC
This sequence comes from Emydura macquarii macquarii, assembly GCF_026122565.2. Taxonomy (NCBI): domain Eukaryota; kingdom Metazoa; phylum Chordata; order Testudines; family Chelidae; genus Emydura; species Emydura macquarii. The sequence goes on along the minus strand of NW_027130546.1, from coordinate 11,937 downwards.
ACAGGAGCCTGGTTCGGAGGCGGGTGCACTGGGTGGTCCTGGGGCATGGCTAGGGAAGCCTGGCTGAAGCTGGGGCAGGAGGCCCAGGTAGGGGTGGGTAATGGGAGTGAGGGGCCCAGCTCACTGCTCAGCTCCGGCTACATGAGCAATGTTGCATACAGCCCCCTGTAAGCTGCGGGCTGTGATATGTGTAGTGTGGAAGAAACAAAAGCTTCACTCTGCGTTTTTAGTTGGGGCTCATCAGAGATAGAGACTCTTTTATTATTATGAAGCACAAGCATATGCAAGGGGAGAGCCACTGACAGAGTTGTCTCTGGTCAGTAAAGGGTCTCCGCTCTCAGGCAGATTTTAACATATATTTATAGCAGTGTTAGAATTACAGCATTCATTTTTCTTATCATTAGTCAAGGTTACAGACAAATGGACGGCTATACAAGCATTTTCTTTGAGTCAAATAATTACATTTCTCAGTACATTCGCACTCTCTTTTCCCCCTGCCTTTACCCATCAGGCATACTTTACTTGATCAAAGTTTAAGGTCTGCACAATTTACTTCCACAGTAGACAGCAGCACAGGGCAGGACTTGGCTTCTGCAGGGCCAACATCCTGGCATGATAGGATGGCAGGAGATGGACGTGTCAGCAGGGGGTACATGTTGCAAGGAATGGCGGGCAGGGGGTAGAGAAAGAGAGAGACACCAGTCTTCTCTCACTCGCTTAAAGTTACTGTAACAACCAAGTAATAAAATTGCCAAGCTCTGGGGCCATACACCTTGGAACAGATTTCTCTCACCATTCCCGTTAGCAACTGTGACCCGTCTGCCTAGGGTAGCCCACCTGAAAATGCCAAGGTCAGGGCAGGCCGCAGAAGCAGAGCAGATTCTCCCAAACTGGTGGCTAACACTGAAGTTAGATTCCCCAACCAGTCACAAACAGTGCTCCTGATTCCCCACACTTGTTATCAAGAAGCTTCAGAAAGGTAATACACGGCCCTCTTTATTGCATTTCAGTCTCTGGTTTCCAATTAGCAACTAGGTCCAGTAAAGTGAGGAGTTATTTCAAATGTTGTCCTGATCCCCAAAGTCTCAGCCACAGCACCAGGCCAGTGTTAGTTAGGATCTTACCCAAAATACCAGGCTGCCAGCCAATCCTTTAGTATCTAAAACTGAAGATTTATTATAAAAGGAAGGAAACAAACAAGCTGAGAGATGTTAAATGAACAAAGTAATCAGATACATACAAATGACTTAGTCCATATATATCAGATTCTTAGCAGTATTGGAGTTTGCAGGCTTGTACAGTCCCCCTGGTCGGTGTACATCCAGTACCTGGCTGGGTCTCAGTCCTTTGTATCACAGCTTCAGAGGTAGAATAGTCGATCCAGAGGTAGGGAGCAGGAATGAAGACAAAATGCAGATGGTGCAGCTGCCTTTTTATATCCTTTTTGCCATGAGACTTGCACTTCCTTTGTCCCAAACACGGCCACACAGCACATGGCATGGAAAAGCCTCAGAGTCCCTGTCCATAGGCGTGTTCCTGCATGCCCTGGTGACTCATGAGGTGCAGCCCTTGGGTTCTTTCACTGGATTCATTGCACAGTTGTGTTCCCTTGATGGGCCATGAAGCAGGCTCAGTGCTGCTGCCATGTTCCTGTCTGGGGTGTCACCCAGAAACACAGCACGGGTTAGAAATACAAATATACCAGACATCTTTAGAACGTATCAGACAAAGCTGATACAGACCTAGAAACGCGCTTATCAATCTTAGCGAATCATGACTTTTCCATCAATACCTTGCCTGGCATATCCTCTACAACATCTATTATAATTCTGTAATACTGGTATCAGTGATATTATAAATGGCCATTCATATTCCACACAGCGTCACTCCCCCCTTTCCTTTCCTTTCCTTTCTACAGCTCATTTACTAAGAGCAGCCCAGGCGCTGCATGCAGAGGTCAGGGGCGGGCCACACAGCCTGATCCAATCCCTTAGACAGTAACCGCAGACGTCAGTGGAGATGTTCCCAACTCTGCCCCTAGGGGCCAGCAGAACAGAGGAACACGGGGGTAATTCAGTCCTGACACCCCACCCCCATGTCTGCCTGCTCCGTAACCTGTGTGCAGGCTGCTCCCTCTGTATCTTGCTGCACCAGCCCCTCCTGCCTCCCTGGCCTGGCTTCTCCCTGAGTTTTGAACAGCGCAGAAGGAATAAACTCCCCCTCTCCTTCTCGCCGCTCTCTTTTCCTCCTCTCCTCTGTGCCATTTTTTATCTCTCCCTCCTTTCTTCTTGCTCAGATCCTCCACTTCCTTTTCTTCTCAGCCACAAGGCTCCCTCCCTTTCCTCTCTCTGGGTTTGCCCAGGGTGGACAGTGTGTTCAGGTGTGAATTCCCATTGCTCACAGTCACAAATACATAGTGGTGTCAAGACCAGAAGGGACTGTGTGATCCTCTAGTCTGACCCCCTGCATCTTTAATGATCTGGAGGATGGGGTGGATTGAACCTCAGCAAATTTGCAGATGACACTAAGCTGGGGGAGTGGTAGATACCCTGGAGGGCTGGGATAGGATACAGAGCAACCCAGACAAATTGGAGAATTGGGCCAAAAGAAATCTGATGAGGTTCAACAAGGACAAGTGCAGAGTTTTGCACTTAGGATGGAAGAATCCCATGTACAGCTATAGACTGGGGACTGACTGGCTAGGCAGCAGTTCTGCAGAAAAGGACCAGAGAAAGGAGTCAGCAGTGTGTCCTTCTAGCCAAGAAGGCTAATGTCATATTGGGCTGCATTAGTAGGATCATTGCCAGCAGATCGTAGGAAGTGATTATTCCCCTCTATTTGGCTCTGGTGAGGCCACATTTGGAGTATTGTGTCCAGTTTTGCACCCCCAATACAGGAAGGATGTGGACAAACTGGAGAGAGACCAGTGGAGGGCAATGAAAATGATTAGGGGGTTGGAGCACATGTTTTATGAGGAGAGGCTGAGGGAACTAGGCTTGTTTAGTCTGCAGAAAAGAAGAGTGAGGGGGGATTTGACAGAGACCTTCAACTACCTGAAAGGGGGTTCGAGGGAGGATGGAGCTAGGCTGTTCTCAGTGGTGGCAGATGAGAGAACTAGGAGCAATGGTCTCAAGTTGCAGTGGGGGAGGTCTAGGTTGGATATCAGGAAAAATATTTTCACTGGGAGGGTGGTGAAGCACTGGAAAGGGTTACCTATGGAGGTGGTAGATTCTCCATCCTTAAAGGATTTTAAGGTGTGGCTTGACAAAGCCCTGGCTGGGATGATTTAATTGGGGTTGGTCCTGCTTTGAGCTGGGGGTTGGACTAGATACCTCCTGAGGTCTCTTCCAATCCTAATCTTCTGTGATTCTATGATTACTCAGGCCAGAGAATCTCTCCACAGGATTCCTACAGCAAAGGGAACTATTCTTCCCTCCTCTGTCAGCGACACATAGCTGCCGGAGTAGGTTTAATCTGTCAGAGAAAGGCACAACTAGATCCAGTGGCTGGAAATTGAAACTAGACACATAGAAGCTCATGTGACATGGGCTCATGGTCTCCTTATTTGTGGGTTCACACAAGCAGGCAGAGCCCCCAGAATGATGGCCCAGCCCCACGCTCAGGAAGCAGAACACATATTTTATTACTGGAAGAGGGAGGAGCCCTTGAGCTGCTGCTACCAAAGAGTTTTGCTTTTCCTCCCAGGCAGCAAACGTACCCACACCCTGAACTCAGAGTTACTTCCCTCTACCCTGAGAAGAGCCAGACCCTGTAGGGACTGTCTGTGAATGCACCACACACATAGACCCAGCCAGCACAGGAATTTATTCACACTAGAAATAAGATGCACATATTTAACTATGAGGGTAGTTAGCTGGTGGAACAATTGGTCAATCTCTAACTCACTGGATCCCCAGCTTCCAAGGAAAGGAGAGAGACACAGCAAATCAGTCAAATAAAAATGAAGACAAAGAGTCCAGAGAAGGTGCAGTTTTTTAACAGTGTGGGTAATTAGCCATTGGAACAACTGGCCCAGAGACTTGGTGGACTCTCTGTCCCATGGAGTCTTTAAATCAAAATTGGGTGTTGCTTTCTGAAAGATCTGCTGTACCTACCACAGATTGTGGGCTGGACGCAGGAATTACTGGGTAAAATTCTCTGGCCTGTGTTATGCAGACGGTCAGAGTAGATGATCAGAATCATCCCTCCTGGCCTTCACATCTGTCAGTGTACAGCAAATCTTTTAGAAAGGCAACCAAGGACAATCTAAAGACGCTAAGTGATGACAAATGCTGCCATTTCCCTTGGGAAGCTGTTCCAATGGTTTGTTCCCCTCACTGTTCAAATGTCATCTGATTTCCAGTTAGAGAATAATTCATTAAGTGAAACTGCTCACTGCAACTCTTACATTCCCGCAGCCTTGGCCTCTGCCCATCCTCTGAGAAAGCTATTGGAAGAAGTGGTTTGTCACATCTGTACGGATTATTTCAACGATCCAGTGAGCACAGACTGCAGACACAACTTCTGCCGAGTTTGTATCACTGAGCGCTATGGAAAATGGGAAAAGGACAATGTTAGAAATAATTAAACAGGTTGTCCCGGGGGGGAATTGGGGAGATGGAACCCTTTATTGCCTGCTCGTTCCACCTGCACGCCGTGAGTGAGCAACGAGGGGGTTACTTTACAATTTTTTTATTCATAACAGTATGTAAATGTACACATTTCCAGCAACTCCCCATAGACCCTTATTTGGTTACATTGACACCTATACAATGAATATTAACAACTACATAATGACTATAATTATACCTGCCCCTGTTTGTTGTTTACAGGATTACCATGCAGAGGTCAGGCACATCACCTCAAAAACCTATACATTTTACACTAACATTCTTTGAAGTAAAGGCATGCCAGGGGGAGAAGGAAGATAATGCTTTCTTCCCACCAAGGCCTTACTCAGAAGTGGTGACAGTGCCTCATTCCCAGCACAGATGGCCAGGAAGGGAGGAAAAGAAGAAAAAGATAACAGACTGTAACTAAAATTCACACCAATTAACAGAAACAAGATTTGTCCTTGCTTTGACCACGTTCCCTGTAATTTAGGCCTGACCATTTGTCCAGCTTTTAACTCTTTACTCTCCTACAGAGCCAGAGGGAGTTTGCTGTCCAGAATGCGGGGAAAAATTGAAGAAAGAGAAATTCCAGACCAACAGGCAGCTTGCCATCATGATGGAAAATAGACAGCGATTAGGAAAAAAATGTGGAAGTCTAAAACAGCAGACAGTCTTCAGGGAGCATGAGGACAATGTAAAGTGGTTCTGTGAAGATGATGATGAGATGATCTGTCAGCTTTGTGATAAAACCCGGGAGCACAGATCTCATGCTCTGGTGCCCATCAAGGTGGCAGTTCAGAAATACAAGGTAGGAAACATTATTTCTATGTAAACCTTCTGCCAGACAGAGCCGGCAGCAGCAAGGGCCGGGTTCTGTATCTAGGGGTTCCTGTCAATGATACCACACCAAGCTGGCTCGAGCCCCCACCCAGTCACCTGGGAAATCCCAAACTATCCCCTGGGCGCCCCCAAAGGCAATACTTCCCCTCTCACCAGCACAAAGTCTGAGTGTAGAAAGTGAACCTTTTAATAACACAGCACTGGTTTGGGAAAACAGTGCAAACACAATTCATTAACACAATGAGCCGAACCCCCCCTCCACCCCAGAGTACATGGGGCATGTCCTTCACTTCTCCCTTGTCCTTTCCCCTGTCCTACCACCATCATAGCTGCAGTGTACACTAACTGGGGGGAGGGGCTGAGCTAGTGCCCTTCTGCAGGAGGTGGACTTGAGCAGTCCTCTCAGCTGCTGTTTGCAGGCCTCACCAAGTCCCCGCTGGTGCTGCTTCTGTCCTTCCAGGCCCTGCCAGGTCCTCTCTGCTACTTGTCAGTCAGGGTTTCCCAGGCTCTTGAGTGATTTCAGCTTGTAGGAAAACCTTTTACTGACACAGAAGGAGCATTCTGACTTTTAATAAAACAAAATACATTATTAATTCTACCTTTTAACAGCAGAAGATCATCAATCCATGCTTGAGAGTCACCCTTTACTAGGCCTAGTATAGCCTCAGTAACAGATTCCCTTCCCCCTTCACTTACCATGCTCGAACATCCGTAAACCACCCTTGTTAAGTTCTGTTTAGATGAGACTGAATTTTTCATCAGAACAGTCTACTGCCATTTGTTCATACAATTGAAAGAGAACATCTCATCACTCTTGAAGTTAGCACAAAAGTGATTTGTAGCCCAGTACCAGCCAGACTGACCGTTTCCCATCATGCTCAGCACCTAAGTACTTAATTGTACTCATGCAAATACAAAGCCCATGCAAATAAAGTGCCCCCCTTTCAACTAGCTGAGCAGACATTGCTTATATCTAAATATGCAGGAGAAATTAAATCACTGCAGGAGAAGTTTAATTTTAAAATGACCTGGAGTTTAGCCATGACTGGTAGGAGTTTTCTAAATCTATGGGGTGAAATCCTGGCCCCATCGAAGTCAGTTGAAAACTCCCAGACCTGGAGCCAAAATGGTGCATAGGAACCTAAGTCCCAGTTTGAGGTGTCACTGCAATCCAGAGCCCCTTTCATCATCCAAGTGGAACAGCTTCACCAGGAGAGACTGAGGGAGCCCCACGTTTGACTTTCCCATTGCCTGGTAGTTATAGCCTCTCCTGACAAATGGGATTGTAACATGGGTCTTCTTTCTCAGTACCGGGGGGGATTGAACCTGGGTCTCCCACATCTCAGGGGAGAGCTCTAACTGCTGGGCTAAAAGTTATAAAGTAAGTGACAGCTCCTTCCCCAGCGGTTTTGTGTGCAGTGAGGCAGGCTCATAGCTTTTGTGTCTGACCACCTGACTCCAGGAGCTGGGTTCCTGGCTGGGGTTGTTGGCAGAGCCAGGTACCTCCATGAAGCCTGGAGTGAGGTGCCCACCTCCCTGAGGGGGCGGGGCTGGGACACCTCTCCTCAGCATCTCCCATTGGCTGGCTTAGACAGCTCCCATTAGCTGTTGTTTTCACTCCCTCACGGTCACTTGTTGTTACAAGAACTGAAAGCAGTGATCATGCTTTGTACTCGCACCCAGCGCTGCTTCCATCCCGGGCTGTCGGAGCCCCACACAGACACCAGTGGGTCTAGCCATAGAGCCCTGCCCTCTTCGCCCTGTTTGCACAGGGGGATCTGAGCACAGAGGGTGACGCGCCCAGTTCTGCCCTCACTGAGGTCAGTGGGAGTTTATCCACCAGGCTGAAGGGGGCAGGCCCTGTGAGAGTTGCCCAAGATACACACGAGGCGTTGGTTTGCCCACGGTTGGTTCAGACAGAGCTGCTGAACCAGCAGAGCCAGGCTGAAAGCCAGCGTGATGCTGACCCCCTAGTGCCATGTGCTGGAACAAAATGTGTGTCAAGTGGGGGTTCCCAGCACTGGGGAAGGGATCCCAGGTCCCAACCACGCACCTTGTCACAAACACAATCCTTGCCTTCTAGGGAGGTCAGAGTTAGGCCCTGGAACAAGTACCACATGTATCGATAGCACAACACCTTTCTGCAACCCAGACAGAGCCTGGCTGTTTGGGGAGCCAATACGACCGCTCTTCAGAGAGCCCCGGGGTCACTCAAATCAGCTCTGTCCATGACAAGGCTGGGCACAGAACCCTGCTCCCCTCACAGCCGGCCTGGGCTTGGCCACAAAACCCTCCTGCCACCCATGGGTGAGGAATCCCCAGAGCTCTGACTCACTGCAAGAGAATTCACCCGGCATCGTTATCCCCACAGGTGAAACTCCAGAAAGACATTGAGCATCTGAAGAAAGCGATGGAGGAGATTTCAAAGCTGGAATCCAAGGAGTGGAATAAACGCAAAGGCTGGAAAGTAAGTGTCTGCAGTTTGGGTTAATCTCTCATTTTATTTAGGTATTTTTAAAAATGTACAAGAAAATCATGATAAAAATAGACAACACCAGCAAAGCGTTAAAACAAACAAACAAATAAACCCTGTTTATGATTATAATCAGACTTTATTTCCAGAAAATGTTCATCTTGAGGAATATGGAGGGGAACGGAAGGGTAAAAATTAACAAATCTGCATGACACTTAACAGCAAAGGGCTGATTTACACTAAATCAAGACGCAAATGAGGCCCAGATAAATACATACTTTATTTATCTGTATTTCTAGTGCAGAAGCCTCGTGTGGATCAAGCCCACTAGTTCTAGCAACACATAGGAAGATACAGACCCAGACTTTTCACTGTCTCACACCTTGTGTCAGCATTTACACTAGGGCAAAATCCGTGTAAATGTAGCCATTCTGATTTGGTCAATTTTACACGGACTGTGCTCACTGGGACAACCCTGCTCTCACTCACACCACTTCTACACTACTACAGCCCCATTAGCACTGATAGGGTTACTCCTGATTTACACTGGGTCAATGAGAGGGGAACGGGCTCCAGAGAGTCTAACGGAGTTGCACACGTTTCAGGGGCAGCCTTTCTGTGCCATATTTAAGGCTGAAACACCATTTCAGTTTAAAACTGACATTCAAAGTGCTCTAAAATCCACGTATATACTCATCTTGGCTTGAAAATTGCTGAGTTTGTTAATGGACCAGTGCAGAATATGAGGGGCAAATGTAGGGGCATTAATTCAAAGGGTTCTGGAGATTCCATTCTCCACCCATATGGTGATGTGTTTTTAGTTGCTAATTCTGTCCCACCTTGCCTTTTATGGACGTTTTGCATTTCCTGACGAATATCTAGTGTAAGGAAAGGACGGGGGGTGAGGTGGGGTGGGGCTGTTTTTCCCCAAACATGAGTTTTGGGTTTATTGTCTCACGTGGGGGCAGAGTGAAGGATGCAATTGTTACTTGAAGGTGACTCAGGCCCAGATCCACACAGGGACTGAAGTGTTACAACACCAAAGCTGTAGGCACCTTGAAAATCGCTGGCTTAGGGGCCTCAGCTCCCTATAGAATGAATGAGGGCAGGATGGTGCCTCTCTTATAGCTTTTAGCCCAGTGGTTAGAGCATTCACCTGAGAGGTGGGAGAGCCATGGTAATTCTCCCCTAGGCCTGAGGGGCAGAAAGGATTTGAACAGGGAAATCTCATGACCAGTCTCAGGACAGTCGTCTGAGGGGGCGGAGAGAAGCTCAGTGTCTCCTGTTGAAACTGTTCCAGTTTGTGTAAATACTCATATAGTTAGTGGACCAGAGAGCAAGCGAGGATATCTCTATAGTCCTGCGGGTCAGGTACCCACCTAGGAAGTGGGAGACCCAGAATCCAGCCCCCTGCTTCACAGACTACTTAATTATTTATCCAGAAGTAAATTATGGACTTGAGGCAGGAACCCCTTGGTGTAATTTTCTGGCCTGTGACATGCAGGGGGTCAGGTTAGATGATCACAATGGTCCCTTCTGGCCTTAAAACAGGAATCTATTAACACTCATTCAAATCTAATGTACTTCACCCAAAATGGCCGGATACACTTGATAGTTCTGCTGATATTTATGGTTTGGTTCGGTTTTGTTATTAACTACAGGAAAGAGTAAAGCGTCACAGCCAGCGAATCTTGTTGGAATTTGAGAAACAAGAACTGCTTCTGAGTGAGGAAAAGGAACTCTTTCTCCAGTGCCTGGGGGAGGAGGAGAGGGAGACTTTGAAGAAACTAAGTGAAAATGTTACCAAACTCTTCCAGCAACGCTCCTCGCTGGAAGAGCTGATCATAGAGATAGAGGAGAAGTGTCAGCAACCGGCCGCTGAGCTGCTGAAGGTGAGTTACACAAAGTTCCCCTTTTGTCTGGATTTTCCACAGCCCTGGAAACAAACACGGAGTGTCTCCTGCTCCCGCAGAACTATTATTATTTACTGATTTATTATTTATGTATGTTGCACCACAGCTTTACATCGAATTTCATAGTATTATTAGTAATATTTAGGCCAAAATTTGGCTCCCTAAATTTAGGGACCTAAGGGTAGAATCATCAAAGTGACTTAGGAACCTTCATCCCATTTTCAAGAGTGATTTAGGGCCAGATTTTCAAGGGTATTTAGGTGCCTAGAGATGCAGATCGGCAGCTCCTGGGGTTTTCAAAAGCATCAAACAGGTTAGGCACCTAACTCCCATTGACTGGTTTTAAGGTTTCTCTCAGGGTAGCAGCCACCATGTGCTGGATGCTTTCCAGTACCCAGAAAGACACAGCCCTGCCCCTACAAGATTTGCCAGTCAACCTGCCTAGTCTCTTACTTGGTGCCCATCACCGTGGTGTCAGAGCGCTTCCCAACGTTATCAAGGGCAGGCATCAGATAAAGATGTCTCTGCCCACAGTCAGCAGTTAGAAAACACGTTTTCACAGTAAGGTCAGCACATTTTATCCAGTATTTGAGGCCTCCGGAGACCAGTTTTACCATCACTTTTTGCAGTACAGTTGCTGTTTAACACCTGTGTAAGCACAATTAGACAGTGGCTTTTTCTAATCTTGAGATTTATTTTGTCAGCTCAGCTGACAGTGTCTGGAAAATCTGCACAAGATTTCTGTTCAAATAAAATTTCTCTTACTGTTGTTTTCAAATAGTTAATGCACCATTTAGTAACTCAGTGCGCCCCGTTGTACCATCAGTGACTGGTGAGTCATACCCATGTCTGCATTTCTCTGGGGCTGGAGTCGTGCCTCAGCACCACTGTATTCATACGCCAATTCAGTTATTATCACCTAATTATAAGAAGTCCTCATGTAAGTCAGATCTGCAGGTGTTTTCATTCTGTAAAGCCTCAGGAAAAAAAGATTAACCAGGTGTTCTGTGAACACAGAACAGATAAATTGTTCAACACTAACTCTTTCTCATCTACTTTCTCTCCCGTTAGGATGTAAAGGGCACACTGGCCAGGTAAGATCCTATGTTCAGTTTACCATCAATGTATATCAAGCCCATTGCAATAGTACCAGTGCTGAGCGTCTGAGGGATAAGGGGATTTTGTTCTCTTTAGGAGTGAGCAGGTGAGGCTGCAGGAACCAGAGCTCACTGCTGCTGAACTGAAGGGTGTGTACAGAGTCCCTGGCCTGATGGAAATGCTGAGGCAATTCACAGGTAAGTTAACGCTGAGGCAGCAGGGGATCTCTAGCTTTTCCTATCTGCAGCCTCCAAATCACCCGTGTTTTTTCCATTCCTAAATCCACGTGCCAGATTCCTCTGGGCAATTCCAGCTAAAGATACTAAAAGTGCTATAATACCCAGAGACAAATAGATTAATACTGGGCCCCCTATAGAAAAGGGAGCAGTTACAGTCAGAGATGCTACCTTTCATCATTTAAACTGGAAAAGCTTTTGAATTAAATGTACCCACTCCTTATAACAATCCCATCACTGCTCTGTCCCCCAGGGCTGTGAACTGTTAGCATTACACTTGGCTCTTATATGGAGTTATTCAGCCAGAGCTTGCAAATGCTTTCCAAAGGAGGAAGTTGCCATTGTCCCACAGTTACAGAAGGGGAACTGAGGCACAGAGACACAGCCAAGGTCAGACTAGAGCCAGGAACAGCACTAAGGACTCCTGGTCCATTCAGTAAAAGAACCAGAGCGGGGGAAAATGGCTCCAAAAGGCCTGGATCCAGCTGGTGGAGGATTTCTCCAGTGCAGGCCGTGAAGAGAACAGCTGCAGACTCACTCATAAGCCCTGTTGTAGGGGTTTGTGGGAGATGGGACTGGGGACAAGATGGTTTTATCGTGGCCATTCTGGGCTGTGCTGCTGCCCATAGGACCCAGGGAAAGGCTGCTGTAACTAAAGGCATCAGTGATACCAGAAAAATTCACTCGTACTATGAAATAAGAGCGCTGAGGTGGGACGTTACACCGGTATAACATGAGTGGTTTAAACTCCTACCTTACCTTGT
>NW_027130545.1:0-16041 GCF_026122565.2 Emydura macquarii macquarii | reverse complement strand
ACTCCGATTGTCTTGAAAATTGTTGTGACTCATTGGAGTCTGGGGTAGGATAAGTGGTCCAAATTTAAGTTCGTTAGAGCAAGGGGTTAATGAGATACACAAACACCCCTAAACAGTCCCGTGACATTAACATGTGCTTATCACAACAGTTTTTGTGCACACCTGGGGCAGAACAATGGCTGATCCCCCCACACTGATGTCACCAGCTGGGATTGATCTTGGCTCCTGTCTGGCACCCACAGGGTAACAGTGGTTGATAAGCAGGGTGCTGTAGCCCAGAGCCTGGGCCAAGAGTGGGAGAACTGAGGAATTCCCCACCCCCAGGACAGGGAGAGGTAGGAGGCCGGACCCCTGAAAGTGCTGCCAGAGAGAGCAGAAAGGGGCAGAGGTGCAGCTAGTTCTGTAACCAGCCATGCCATGAGGTTCAGGTCAGGTGCAGTGAACACTTGCTCTACACTCAAACACTGAGCCTGCTCCACGCAAACCACCCCCGGCTTGTAAAATGTTCCCACCCCATCACCCTTGCCCTGAGGATTCCTTCTGAGATGGTGTCTTCACTGGCCCCTCACCAAGCCATATCTGACACCAGGCTGCTGACAATCCCCATGGCAAGAAGTCTGTGCCTTGCTACTGACACAACCTGCACAACTCAGCACTGAAATGAGGCATGATTGATCCCTCCCGGTACACCTGCACATCTCCGCATGTCACAGGGACAGCTCTACCGGTGCGCTCCGAATAATCCTTCCACTGGTTATTACAGCTACACTGAATCCTCTGAGTGTAGCCTTAGTGCATGCAGCCAATTCCCAGTGGTTATTGCCAGCTCCAAGGAGGCAGAGTTAAGGTTGTTGAGGTGTTTATCTTCACTATGGATTTCCTGGTTTTCAGAGGTCTGAGTTTTGCTGATCTCAGTGCTCTGGAAGGGCAGGAGATAATATCACCAGGCATCCTGAACTCTGCGCTAACCAAGGTTTTGTCACTCTAAGGTCTGTCCCAGCACCAGACAGTTTTATTGTACAGCAGCTACTTGCACCATGTGAGAGAAGACTGGTGTGTCTGGCTCCTTCTCCACCTCCTCCCCCGTCCCCCACAATATTTACCTCCCTCTCTGCCCTACATTTCTGGTGCACACGTCACAGGCAGCAGCACATCCCTTCATTCACACATCTCGTTCACACATTGAAATGAAGTTACCCAGTATACACCTAGAGGAAGTGTCATGAAGAATATAAAATGGAGTACATTATTCAAGATGGAGTTACAATTTACAATGTGCAGTCCCCTCAGACATTGGTTACAATGTGAAAGGACAAGTTATTAAAAAGAGTTACTTTAGTTACAACATCAAAGGATAGATACACAATATTAAAGAACAGATACTCTAAAGGCAACTTATATGGCTATAAAACTGAAATAGCGGAAGGACAACTAATGACTTAAACTGTGGAGGGACAAGAAGCAAGTGACTTGAAAACGGCTTTGTCAGTGGAAACTAATCCAACACAGGAACGGCTTTATCGGCGAACCAATGAAAGTGGCTCTGCCAAGCGTCTCTTAATATGTGCACTGCGCAGTTTTATGAATGAATCAACTAGCGCTGTTTGATGAATGAATGAGTGTATGTTATTGATTCAGTTAAAAAAATGCATTTGTACAATAAATTAAATTCATTGTTAACGATCTGTGGCCCTACAAACAGCCCTGACATTAACATTAATTTTACTGTGTGTCAAATTGGAATCTGGCCAGTTTAACTAATCAACCACACCCAGGGGCTCACAGTCAGTTACTAGTTTAATAGGAAATGGCTTTAATAATAGTGGGAAAACATTTTGCTCATTAGTGGGCTCTGTAGGGTCATCACAAGTCCATTCATTTCTTCTGTAGGTTTGGGCTCTGCTCCTGCCATCTCAGTGGAGGGACATCAGGATGGAGAGATCCGGGTTGTGTGTCGATCATCTGGATGGTTCCCAGAGCCCGAGGTGCTGTGGAGAGATCTCCAGGGGCAGCTCTTACCATCAGCCTCTGAAAACATATCCCAAGAGGCCAATGGCCTGTTTCAGACAGAGGCTGCCATTGTTCTAACAGAGGAGTCCAACCGGAAAGTGTCCTGCAGTGTCAGGAACCCCCAACTCAACCAGGAGAGGCAGTCAGAGATTTCCATAGCAGGTCAGTGCCCGGCCAAGCCGCATGTGGATAGACTGAGATGGTGCAGACATTGGTGGAGAGTATTTAAAATTGTATCTTCTCATTATTGGCCTGAACCTTCAAGGTGCCGAGCGCTTCTTGTAAATCCTGAGCAGCCTCAATGCTCTGTGACTCCAGCAGGAGCTGAGGGTGTTTAGGACTTTGCAGGCTGGGCTGCCATTGGCCAGATTCTCAGAGCAGCTCCGTATCCAGTGCTCATCTGTTCTCTGTGGGGGAGGGGGAGGGAATTCATCTTTGTCCCTGCAGTGCAGTGAGGACTATGCTGGATTTGCAAACTGTCAATTTAGGAATGGGGGTTGGGATTGGGGTTTCTAGGTCCTGTTCGCAGGCTAGAGCTGGGCTGTGCAGTGTGTGAGCAGAATCAGGATTTGTCTACAGGAACAGTTAATTCATGGGAAGCTGGGGAGTAAATCTGCCTCACTCTAGCCTGCTGTGCCTCACTGTCTGTGTGGACCCTGCTACATACACTAACAATTCTGTAGTGTGCTTTGATCTTGATTTTAGGTATTATTTTCTACCAAACAAGTTCCTTACTACAAAATATTTCTTTTCTATAATAATAAAAATGTAGCAGTTGTAAAGCACTATTCATCTGAGGTCTCAAGGTGCAGCACTGCTGTTTAGTCTATGATATGCCAAGTATTACCTGATTGTTATGTTCATAACATACACACGGAGCATGTAAAGCAAAACATAAATACTCTCCCTGGCAGGCTGCAATGTAACACTGCTTTACTTCCTTAAATCCAGAATTCTACCACCCAACAGCCAAGTACAGAGAGAGACAAAGCAGGCTGCTCCCTAAGGCAGAGGAGCAGAACTCAGCCCACCTTGCTCTAGGCTGGCTCTTTGCAGACTGACTGCAGAGGACCCAGCAGCACGCTCCCTACAGAGCCCCTTAGCCTGCAAGCAGGACCAGGAATCCCCTCAGGATTTAAAGTGACAGCTTGTAACTTTTACAGAGTTTCAATACACCACACTGACCACTTAGCAAAGGACTCTCTAGTCAGCCATTGCTGCAGGGAACAGGAATCTGGAGCAATTTTTACTCTGAATTTCCAGGCCCAAGTTTTGATTTTATTAAAATCCTTCATTCACATATTTGGGGTCAGACTCTCTCATGTAGCTGAGCCTCTCTGAGCTCAGGGACTCGGGGTGTCAGGAAGCTGGTCACAGCTCTGATCCTCAGGGCCAGTCTGCACTGGCTGCAGCCTCGGGGTCAGTCAGAGCAGTCTAGGGAAGTGAGGGAACACAGGCTCACTTCAACGTAGGCCAGGGGTGGATGAAGATAGCTCCACTCTGCCCCCTCCCTGTCCCCAACACACCTCCTCCCATGAGTTAACCATAGTCAGTAAAAAGACTAAAGCTTGGACTTTTATTGGCTTAATAATAAAGCACAAAGGAGCCACATCTCACAGTGTATTTCCCTGTGTGATTCATTTAACTGTCCTGGTCACCTTTGTCGCGTGTCCTGCCTTCATCCTGCATGTGTTTGCTCCCAGCTAGTCAATGACACTTTCTCTTGCAGAGCTGTTTTTCCCGAGGGTCAGTCCCGGGATGGTGGCTCTGGGGGTGATCCTGGCTCTCCTGGCTGTTCTCGTTCCCCTGGCCAGTTACTGCTTCTGGAGGGAACACAGAGCGAAAGGTAAAGTAACAGAGGGTGGGGGGACTTGAGGGGACAGGAGAGAGACAGACAGACAGACAGATTTAAAACCAAAAGCAGAGAGACAGGGATTAAGGGGCTTTTTTAATGTCCAGAGGAGTTTCAGGCAGTGGGAGCTGGGCTGAGGGTGAAGGGGGAGCTGAATAAATTATGACTTCACATTTGAACTGAGAAGCGTCAAGTGGTTTCACCCCTTCGGCTCTCACCAAGGCACCCGCTGGAATGTGACTCTGAGCTATTCCGTGGGGTCAGCCCTGCTCCAGCTGAAACACAAACGTGAGGCTCAGTGAGCTGGGCCTGGAGCTCCGACCTGTGTAACTGGGCTGCTTGCAGGAAAACCAGAAAGCAAAGTAGGAGGAGAGAAGGGGCTTCTTAGGGCCCAGTTCTGCCCCCCTGTCTGTGCATGGATCCCCTCTTTTCCCCGTCTAGGTAAGTAGGAGCTGTGGATGGGAAAGTAGTGGCTGTGCAAATGGAAAGGGTAACAGTTACCTTATCTGCACTAAGATTGGCTCAGCCTGAGATCCTGCTACAGGAACAGGGCAATGAACTCTCTACTGCAGTGTAAGTGTTGAAATGTAGTTTTTTTCTCTGGTCGCAAAGGGCAGAAATTGGCCTTCAGTGATCTCTGTGTTTATATGGAGCTGGGGTTTTCACAGCTGCCTAGGGGGTCTGAATACTCAGGTTTTGTTTAAATTAATGAGAACCGGTGTGTAAACCCCTAAGGCACCTTTGAAAGTCCCACCCAAAGGGTTTTTCTTCCCTGAAGTGCTGTGAACTTTGTGTAGAAATTTGCAAGTGTAGGAAGAACTGGGAAGGGGAAATGTCTGTTGAATGATTTTCCAGTCAAGATGGATGTGAAAGTTAGAACTGGATGTTGTGTGTTTAGACCTGTCACCTTCCCACTCTGTCAGCACCAGGTTTGAACTGGTTAATTTGTGGTTTGAATAGATACAGGATGCGCACTGAGCCCATGTTTAGGTGACAGGGATTATCTCATTTCGAGTTGTATGTAAAATGTGTCCATGTGCCCAGAGAGAGCTATGTTGGGCTCATTTACAAACACTAACAAATCAAACCAATTAACTGTCAATGTCGTGTTTCATGGGCCTTGGAGAGAATTCTCTGCCCCAGCGGCACGGCTGTGCGGTCTGACTAGAAGTGCTGTAACAAAATGAACACACTCAGGATTTGCACGGCTGTGCGGTCTGGCTGGGAGTGCTGTAACAAAACACACACACTCAGGATTTGCACGGCTACCCTGAGACGCTGCTCACACTGGGGCACGGATGGTTAGCTCAGGCTGTGCTCAGAAGTGACTGTCAGACATGACGCTACCTCCATTTCCTGCAGTGTTTGTATCCCAGGCTGACACACCCCGTGGACGAGCTTCATGTGGGAAAGAGCTGAGCTTAGAGGTGATTCCTGCAGGGTCCATCCACACCCTCCTCCCCGGCTCATGCTGAGCTGAGCACCCAGCTAAAGAAAGGCACCTCCACTGTGTTCTTAGCTGGGCACCTCCCAACTATCCTGGCCTTACAGGGAGCTGTTCCCGTGTGTCATTGGTACCAGGGGGCAGGTGTCATCCCCAAAATCAGGAGTTTGGCCTAGGATGGGAGTGCAGGGACCTCCGCAGGGACCCATCTGTGTCTCTCCATGTGTCCATCTATTTGTTTCTCTATTTCGTAATGACAGCCCAGCTGCATTAAACAATAACAGGAAATTCACCATAAACATGACAGAATGAAATCTCACCTCTCACCCTTTTCTCCATCTAGAAATGCTGCAAACTGAACTGGAGAGTGAGAAAGGTCAGTGTCTGGGCCACTTACAGTAAGTGAAGTAATGGTGATCCCCATAAATATGATGGGGGGCAATTTCACCTCTCATCCTTTTCTCCCCCTAGAGCAGTGGTTTTCTACCTGTGGTCCATACATCGCTGGAGGTTCACAGACTATGTCTAAGATTTCCAAAGGGGTCTGCCCCACCATTTGACATTTTGTAGAGATCCACAAATGACAAAAGGTTGAAAACTACTGCCCTAGAGACTCTGCAATCTGAACTGGTAGTGGGGAAGTCAGTCTCTGGGCCATTGCCCTGCTGTCCCTCTCCCAATACCTGCCCTTGCATCAGGTTTTTCTGCTTTTCACCCAAATCAATGGGGCTCTGACCAGAGTGGGGCGGCGAGGGGCCTGTCTGGAATACGGGGGTGAGCAGGGGCTGGCTGAACAGGAGGCGAGAAATCCAGCTGGAGGGGCTGAGTGGAGTGGGATGAGGGGCCTGCTGACCCTAACTCTAACCTTGCCCTCACCTTAAAGCCTGTCTTAACCCTGAGGTCACGGCCTCACCCCGTATCTGGAGGGATCTAACGGTGATGTTAGTGGCAATCAGGCTTTTACAGATTTCCAGTTTTTACTAATATCACCAGAGTTCTTCCCAGTGATGCCTAGAACATGCCCATTCCAGACAGACAGAAACGCCATCGAGTTCAGTGTGGGGCCTCCCTTCACGCAGCCGATAGGGACAGGAGACAGCCATTTACTCAGCGTTTTAACTGCACTAGGCGCTGTGTCCCCAGGATAACACTGGCAGCGGGAATAGCTGGGCAGAGCCCTGTGTGTGTTCTAGCCTCTACCAGCAGAAAAATGACTCCTGTGAGTTTGCACTAATTGAAGTTAAATCTTCTCCCTTGTAACACCCCTCTCCTGTCATTGACTTGCAGCGGCGCATCATGTAGAGAAAGGTACGGTCGGTCCCTTGGTTCAGTGGGATGTGCAGGGGGAATCTCAGACTTTGTCACAAGTTGATGGCGGGGGGGGGGGACATGGTGGCAGGGAGGCTGAGTGGGGAAGGGGGGCTGTGGAAGAGAAAAGGGACTCAAGAGGGGAGGGGGCGGGAGGAGGGACTTTGCGAGAAAGTAGCTGCAGTGCGGAGGCTCGCCCAGTGGGTGGAAGAGGGAGGGACATGGGGGCGAGCAGGCCAAGAGGGAAGGGACGAGGATGGCGGGCTGGGTCTGGGGCAGGTGGGGATTGAGTGAGGGCAGGTCCATGAGCAGAGGAGGCAGGCCGGGGAACAAGCCTTCCCAAGGGGAAGCTTCACCCATTGCCCATGGTATCGATCCCTCTGCCCGGGCCATTTAAATTACCAGCCCCTGGGCAATTGCCCCTTTGCCCCCCGCCATGGCTGGGCCTGCCCAGCCCCCACGCACTGAACCCAGGGGGGTTATTGCTCCCACACGGCGGGGGAGGGAGCAGGTTTGGGGTCACTCTGCGACGTGCCCATGCTGGGAGCTGCTGCAGCACTTCACACCCCGGGGTTCCCCGGCAGGCAGAAGGTGGCAGGGACGCGGTGGCTGATGATGTCATCACGCTGTTTGTCACTGTGCCACTTGCCCAGCTTCTCTCTGTGCTGATTGGCTGCTGGCTCCAACCCCCTCAAACCCAGTCCTGTCAGCCCAACCTCCCCCACCCCCATCCTGCACCCCTCCTCCTCCCTTTCGGTGTAGCTCGTCCCTCCCCCTACACAGCACAGTGTGATTGTTAACTGGTGGTAGGGACGTGTCACAGATCAACCCATCTGTGTCTCTCCATGTGTCCGTCTATTTGTTTCTCTATTTCATAACGACAGCCCAGCTGCAATAAACAATAACATGAACTTCACCATAAACATGACAGAATGAAATCTCACCTCTCACCCTTTTCTCCCTCTAGAGACATTGAGATCAGAACTAAAGAGTGAGAAAGGTCAGTGTCTGGGCCAGTTACAGTAACTGATGTAATGGTGATCCCCATAAATATGATGGGGGGTATCTCACCTCTCATCCTTTTCTCCCATTAGAGCAGTGGTTTTCTACCTGTGGTCCATACATCGCTGGAGGTTCACAGACTATGTCTAAGATTTCCAGAGGGGTCCTCACCACCATTTGACATTTGTTAGTGGTCCACAAATGAAAAAAGGTTGAAAGCTACTGCCCTAGAGACTCTGCAATCTGAGCTGGAAGTGAGAAAAGTCAGTGTCTGGGCCATTGCCCCACTGCCCCTCCCCCTCCAGTACCTGCCCTTGCATCCAGCAGGGAGGGAGAAGCACATGAGCTGGGTGTTTCCGCTAAAATGATCAGCAGTGAGATAATTGCAAACGGTCACAATTAAATTGCCATCGATCAGCCTTTAGCGCCAGCATCCCAGCCCCACTGTGATGACTGTGAGCAGCAAACAGCGCTGTCTGCAGACTCAGGCAGATTTCACGGGGCTGGTGCACTGGTTACACCCAGGTCACCTCCTCAATGCCACCTTCATACCCATAAAGAGCTGGACACATTTTTATAAATGGAGGGTGGGATTTTCTCCCCCACCCCTCCCCCACTGTGTTCGGTAGAAGAACCAGAGCAGCGTAAAAGGGCTTCAAAGGGCTTGGATCCAGCAGGGCGAGGATTCCTCCAGCGCAGGCAGTGCAGAGAACAGCTGCAGGTGACTCTGCGGACCCACTCACAAGCCCTGTTGTGGGGTGTGTGGAGATGGGACTGGGAAGAAGAAGGACGTGTCGGGATGGAGCCACAGCGCCCAGAGCTGCCGAGATCCTGGGCCGTGCTGCTGCCCACAGACACCCAAAGCTGACGTAACTAACGGCACAAGTCAAGCCAGAAAACCTCACTCCTACTAGGGAATAAGAGCACTGACGTGGGGCGTTATACCGGTGTGACCAGAGTGGTTTAAATTTCCACCTTACCTTACACTGGTGTAACCTTCCTCTGCAGACAAGTTCTGGGTTACAGCGGGGGCTGCTTTGGAACCTGGAGCACCCAGGATCAGAAGGATGCAGCGGGAGGGGGCAGGGTTTAAAGCCACCTTTAGCATCACTTATGACCTCACCCTCACCTTAAACACTAACCGTAACCCTGAGGTCATGGCATTACTTCATATCCTGAAGGATGAAACCGTGATATTAGCAGCAATCAGGATTTTACAGTTCTCCAGTTTTCATCTAAATCTGGAGGGCTCTGCCCAGTGACGCCTGGAACACTGGAGTTGATGGATGCAGTTTTCAGAAGTTATCCCATTACAGACAGACAGACAGAAATGCCAACAAGTTCAGTGTGGGGCCTCCCTTCACTCAGCCGATAGGGACAAGAGACAGCCATTTATTCAGCGTTTTAACTGCACTAGGCGCTGTGTCCCCAGGATAACGCTGGCAGCGGGAATAGCTGGGCAGAGCCCTGTGTGTGTTCTAGCTTCTACCAGCAGAAAAATGACTCTGTGAGTTTGCACTAATTGAAGTTAAATCTTCTCTCTTGTAACACCCCTCTCCTGTCATTGACTTGCAGCGGCGCATCATGCAGAGAAAGGTAGGGTCGGTCCCTTGGTTCAGTGGGATGTGGAGGGGGAATCTCAGACTTTGTCACAAGTTGATGGGGGCGGGGGGTGAGCAGAGAGGAGGGATGTGTGGCAGGGCGGCTGAGTGGGGAAGGGGGGCTGTGGAGAAGAAGAGTGGGCCAAGAGGGGAGGGGTCGGGAGAAGGGAAGAGGGACAGGGACCTTTTGAGAAAGGAGCAGCAGGGTGGAGACTCGCCCAGTGGATGGGGGTGGGAGGGACGTGGGGGCGAGCAGGCCTAGAGGGAAGGGACGAGGACAGAGGGTGGGGTCTGGGGCAGGGCTGGTGGAGTGAGGGCAGGTCCATGGGCAGAAGAGGCAGGCCAGGGAACGAGCCAAGGGGAAGCTTCACCCGTCGCCCATGGTATCGATCCCTCTGCCTCAGCCCTTTTAAATCGCCGGCCCCTGGGCAATTGCCCCTTTACCCCCGCCATGGCCAGGCCTGCCCAGCCCCCACGCACTGAACCCAGGGGGTTTCTTGCTCCCACATGGCGGGGGAGGGAGCAGGTTTGGGGTCACTCTGCGACCGTGTCCCAGCGACGTGCCCATGCTGGGAGCTGCTGCAGCACTTCACACCCCCGGGTGCCCCTGGCAGGCAGAAGGTGGCAGGGACGCGGTGGCTGATGATGTCATCACGCTGCTTGTCACAGTGTCACTCGCCCCATCTTCTCTCTGTGCTGATTGGCTGCCGGCTTTGACCCCCTCAAACCCAGTCCTGTCACCCCAACTTCCCCCATTCCCATCCTGCTCCCCTCCCCCTCCCTTACCGTATAGCTCATCCCCTCCCCCTGCCCAGCGCAGTGTGATTGTTAAAGGGTGGCAGGGACGTGCCATTTGCACCATCGCTCTGCTCACTCTGCTTGTGTGTCCTGCCCCTTCCCCCGCCCTGGGCCTGTCGTGTCTGGTTAGACTGGCTGCTCTTCGGGGCAGGGACTGGCGACTGCCCCACGTCTGTGCAGAGCCCAGCACTGGCCTGGCCTGGCCTCTAGGCACAGCTGTAATACAGGGCGGGGCACCCACTTTGTTACTCCATGTAGGCAGAGCTGCACCCCCAGGACAAGCCCTCAGCCCCCTGTGGCCAGGTCCCAGCCTCACCCCCACCCCCATTCTGGGCAGATCCATATTGACTTGGGTGAAAATTGGACAATCTATTTCCAGTAAAATCCGGCTTTTCCATTTTCTGATTTTCACCTAAATCAGTCGGGTTCTGAGTGGGGCTGGGGTCAGGGAGGGGAGGGGGTCTGGCTGGACTGGGGATGAGAAGCCTGTCTGGGGAATGGCTGGAGTGGGATGAGGGACCCTTTGCCCTCCTCCTCAACCCTAATCCTAACCCTGAGGTCACTGCCTCACCCTGTGTCCTGAGATTTTAATATAATCAGGCTTTAAAGTTTTCCATTTTTCACCAAAATCAGGAAGGCTCTGTCCTCTGATGCCTAAAACATGCCCTGAAACTTTGGAGCAGATGGGACGTGTTATCACATTACACACAGACAGACAGACAGAAATGCCATCGGGTTGGCTGTGGGACTTCCCTTCCCTCAGCCAATAATAACAGATGATTTTCACAAGAGCTTTATCTTCAAAGAAGCTGATTTGATTTGAGAATAATTATTTAAACAGGTTTTTAATATGGATTCACTAAGGCCCCGATTCAGCAGGGTAGTTAACCACATGCTGGACTTTAGGCCCATGAGTCAATCAAGCCTTGTTCAGCGTGTGCAAGTGTTGTGCTGTATCAGACTAAAACGGAAGCTTTTAAGAACACAGGAGCTGCCAGATCAAATCAGACCCGGGCCCATCTGGTCTGGGATCCTGCCTCTGACAGTGGCCATCCGAGCACTGGCTGCTTTAGGAGAAGGTGTGAGAAACCCTAGTGGCCAATGATGGACTGACCTGCCCCCAGGGAAAGTTCCCTCCTGACCCCTGTCAGCTAGCGTTTGCCTTGTGCCCTGAAGCAGGAGGGGGCGTCTCTCCCATCCAGAATGCCTGTGTTTTTGAGAACTGTAACTCTGGATAGTCACATTTCCATATCAGTGTCTGCACCTTTCTGAATCCTTTCTCCATTTGGGTTTTTTTCTTTGCTCGTCTGTTTTATTTAATCCCACCCAGTATAAATCTGTATGTTCTCATTATCCATGTAAACATCCTTTCCTTTTACTCCTGCTAAACTCTGGTCTCAAAGCTGTCTTGTGGCAAGTTGTTCCACAGGTTAATTGTGCATCCTATAAAAACAGCATTTCCTCTGATACTTTGAAATTTGCTGCTTTTCAGTATGTGTCCTCTTGTTCTTGTCTTAGGAAAGAAGAAAGGTCTGAGCCCCCAATTCCTCTCCCTCAGTCTCTATTTTGTATTTCTCTGTCAAATCTCCCATCTAAATTAAACTGTCCCACCTTTAAAATCACTCGTTCTATGAACTTGCCTTCAGGCTCTAGTCATTGTTATTGCCCATCTCTGTGTTATCTGTTCGGAGTTGGTGTGACCAGCACTGCACACGATGCCCCGGGGGGGGGGGGGGAGAGTATGTAAGAAACTTTTTCTATCCTGTTCCTTCTGCTCTTCATTCTTTAAAACATTGCTGCACATTGAGCAGAGATCTTCATGGAGCTGTGTACAGTGATGCCTGGGTCTTTTTCCTGAGTAGTTACAGTTAATTTTGAGCTCTATAACCTGCCTGAATAGCTCTAATTGTTCCTGCAATGTGCCTTCCTGTACACTGATCAACACTGAATTTCATCAGTCGCCATGTTAGCCAGGCTTGGTCCCTCTGAAATAATTCTGTCTTCTCTGGTCTTGTCTGACCTAAATAATTATATGTCGTCTGCAAATTTTGCCACCTCTTATCTTATCCCTTTTTCCAAGTCACTGATAAATATTCTAAGCAGCAGCAGTGCTAATAGCCAACGCTGCAGGACCCCACTGCTCACCTTCCTCCATACGGACATTTACCATTTATTCCTACTCTCGGTTTTCTGTCTTTTAGTTGGTTTCTGATCCAAGGCTCTGCTTTGCCCCTCCCCCCATGATGACTTAGTTTCCTTAATAACCTTTTGTGAAGAACTTTGTTAAAGGCTTTTTGAAAGTCCATGTAAATTATACCATTGGGTTCTCCTCTGTGCATTATTTACTGACCTACTCAGAGCAATTTAATAAATTAGTGGGACACAGGTTTCCTTTCCAGCTCTGTTAGTCAGACCTTATCCTGTCTTTGTCATAGAGCTGCTTTAGATTTCTGTTGTAGTTATTGGTTCAGCCAGTTCAGCACATACTGACGTAAGGCTCACTGGGCTGTAATTCTCATGATCAGTCCTACCAAATTGTAAAGCTGGCTGCAACATTCCCAAACCTCCGAGTCTCAAGAATAGCAGCTGATTTTAATGAGATGCATATTATTGTTAGCAGCTCTGTCATATCACTCTGACCTCATTTGACAGCTCCTGAGCTTTGTAATCTGGCAGGGATCTCATAGAGTCATAGAAGATGAGCGTTGGAAGGAACCTCAGGATGTCATCTACTCAAAGCAGGACCAACCCCAGCTAAATCATCCCAGCCAGGGCTTTGTGAAGCCAGGCCTTAAATACCTCTAAGGATGGAGATTCCACCACCTCCCTAGGTAACACATTCCAGTGCTTCACCACCCTCCTAGTGAAAAACTTTTTCCTAATATCCAACCTAGACCTCCCACACTGCAACTTGCATTGCTCCTAGTTCTATTATCTGCCACCACTGAGAACAGTCTAGCTCCATCCTCGCTGGAACCCCCCATCAGGTAGTTAACAGCTGCTAACAAATCCCCCTCATTCTTCTCTTCTGAAGACTAAACAAGTACAGTTCCCTCAGCCTCTCCTTATAAGTTATGTGCTCCAGCCCCCTAATCAGTTTTCTCCACTGGACTTTTTCCAATTTGTCCACATCCTTTCTGTGGTGGGGGCCCAAAACTGGACACAGTACTCCAAATGAGGCCTCACCAGTGCTGAATAGAGGGGAATAATCACTTTCCTCGATTTGCTGGCAATGCTCCTACTAATGCAGCCCAATATGCCATTAGCTTTCCTGGCAATAAGGACACACTGTTGACTCAGATCCAGCTTCTTGTCCATTGTAACCCCCAGGTCCTTTTCTGCAGAATTGCTGCCCAGCCAGTCGGTCCCCAGTCTGTAGCAGTGCATGGGATTCTTCCATTCTAAGTGCAGGACGCTGCACTTCTCCTTGTTGAACCGCATCAGATTTCTTTTGGCCCAGTCCTCTAATTTGTCTAGGTCACTCTGTATCTTATCCTTGTCCTCCAGCGTATCTATCACTTCCCCCAGCGTAGTGTCATCTGCAAACTTGCTGAGGGCGCAATGCACCCCATCCTCCAGATCATCAATGAAGATTTTGAACAAAACCAGCCCCAGCACTGACCCCTGGGGCACTCTTCTTGATACCGGCTGCCAACTAGACATTGAGCCATTGATCACTACTGGTTGAGTCCAATGATCTAGCCAGCTTTCTATACACCTTATTGTCCATTTATCCAACCCATACTTCTTTAACTTGCCAATAAGAATATAGTAGGAGATTGTATCAAAACTTTGCTAAAGTCAAGGAATATCACATCCACTGCTTTCCCCACATTACAGAGCCAGACATCTCATCATAGAAGGCAATCAGGTTGGTCAAGCATGACTTGCCTTGGTGAATCCATGCTGACTGTCCCTGATCACCTTCCTCTCTTCCAAGTGCCTTAAAATGGATTCCTTGATGATCTGCTCCATGATTTTTCCAGGTATTGAGATGAGGGTGTAGTTCCCTGGATCCTCTTCCCTTTCTTGAAGATGATAGACAATGGCTCTACAATCACATCAGCCAACTCTCTAAGCACCCTCGAATGCATTGCATTTGGCCCCATGGACGTGTGTATGTCCAATCTTTCTAAATAGTCCTAAACCTGTTCCTTCAGCACTGAGGGATGTTCACCTCCTCCCCATTCTGTGCTGCCCAGTGCAGTAGTCTGCGAGCTGACCTTGTCTGTGAAGGCAGAGGCAAAAAAAGCGTTGACTACTTCAGCTTTTTCCACATGATCTGTCACTAAGTTGCCTCCCCCATTCTGTAAGGGGCCGCACTTTCCCTGACCTTCTTCTTGTTACTAACATACCTGTAGAAACCCTTCTTGTTACCCTTCGTGTCCCTTTCTAGCTGCAACTCCAATTGTGCTTTGGCCTCCTTGATTTCACTCCTGCATGTTCAAGCAGTATTTTTATACTCCTCCCTAGTCATCTGACCAAGCTTCCACTTCTTGTAAGCTTCCTTTTTGTGTTTGGGTTCACAGAAGACTTCTTTGTTAAGCCAGGCTGGTGATCTGCCATATTTGCTATTCTTTCTGCACATCGGGATGGTTTATTCCTGCACCTTCAATAAGGTTTCTTTAAAATACAGCCAGCTCTCCTGGACTCCTTCCCCTTCATAGTAGCCTCCCCGGAGATCCTGCCTAACCTAGGGAGTCAAAGTCTGCTTTTCTGAGGTCCAGGGTGTGTATTCTGCTGTTCTGCTTTCTTCCTTTTGTCAGGATCCTGAACTCGACCATCTCATGGTCACTGCTCCCCAGGTTACCACCCACTTCTGCTTCCCCTACCAATTCTTCCCTGTTTGTGAGCAGCAGGTCAAGAGGAGCACGGCCCCTAGTAGATTCCTCCAGCACTTGCACCTGGGAGTTGTCCACAACACGCTGCAAAACCTCCCTGGATTGTCTGTGCTCTGCTGCATTGCTCTCCAAGCAGATGTTAGGGAGAGATCTCCTCTGCTCTTGATGGCTGCTGGCTCTTCCATTGATCAGTTTGTTCCAATATCTCCTCATCACATCTCAACCCCTGATCTTTATTTCCTGAAAAGAGCCGCTCCAGGGCAGGTCTCTCCCCTGCACCCTCTGTGGTAAAAACTGATGCAGTGAAATCAGTTAGTCTCTCAGCATTGTCCTTATCCTCCCCAATTGCTCCCTTTATCTGCTGCTGAACCAGGGACCCATTGATTGTCTACAGATAGATTCTGATGGACTGAAATGATTCCCTAGTATTTGGTTTATATTTCAGGCCATTCACTCTGCTAATTCATGTCTAGCCTCCTAATTCCCATCACACACTTCACCTGCTGCACTGTACTTGCCTTTCTCCTGGCTCACAGGGTTAGTATTTGCCATGTGCTGAGGGATCCCTGTTTGGCTCTAACACTCTCTTGCACCTGGCCAGGTGGCCGGACGGGGTTACTGTATTTCTCCCCTCGCTGATGCCTTTGTTGCCCTGGGGGTGCCAGGCTCTGGTTGCTGACGTAACCTCCAGGCCAGTCTAAGGATTTTAACTTCCCTGCTTTAAGGCCTTTTTGACTCGCTTCCCCTGGTGAGATAATGTGATATTGACGCGTTTCTCTTTGTTTTCTTTTTAGAGAAACTCCAGGCTGAGCTCAGTAAGTTCCATCCCCCCAGTATCACCTTGTCTGACATTGTCTCCTGCTCAGCCTGTCTGTGTTCAGGGGCGTTCTCACCCCTCTGTCTGTGCTTGGTTGCAGGGTGGAGAATCGCCCAGCTCTACTCAGGTACTGTACATCCCGCTGATATTTTATCCAGGGTGAGACCCCTCCTCCCCCTGGGGGCTCTCTGTTCCCATCCCTGCACAAAGCATTTTCCTATGACATTCAATAGGCTAGAAGCAGCAATGTCACTGGGGCAGATGGAAAGGGGCAGACGACACCCGGGTTTATTGCAGGGCAGGGACACGCCCCCTGTGGGAAAGGGCTGATTGGTGAGGAAATACTGACCCTGCTGTCAGCTGTCCAG
>NW_027130544.1:0-1587 GCF_026122565.2 Emydura macquarii macquarii | reverse complement strand
GTCTCTCCTCAGAGTTATTTGGTCCTGCTTCCATCTGTCAGTGGCTTTTCCTTCAGCCGTCTCATGCGTTTGCTGCATCATCTTCTCATACCCCCTTCTAAACTCAGCCAGAGATTCCATCTGGGTCTTCTCTTCCATCGGCTCCATGAGGCGGCACGTCATACAAACACAGCTCTTTTGCAGTACTCCCACCAGGATCATGTGCATCCCGCAGGTTCCACATCCAGTCACCTTCATTGTCTCTTCCACGGCTTGAGTAACTACCACTGCTGCCTCTGTGTCTGGCATAGCTTCCTCGCCTCTGTCCTGTCAGTGAGAATAAAACAAAAATCAAACAAACAAGAAAACACCCCACAGACACAACCCCCACAATACCAGAACACCAAACTTATCTATCAAGGTTGCAGAGCTTGCTGAATTCAGCTGAGGCTTATCTCTCTCTGCATTCCTAATAACTTTCCATGATCTGTGCACAGAGTGAAACGGCCTTGCTTTATAAACAAAGAAGCTGCAAAAATGGAGTAACTATAGTCAAGCAGACAATTATTTTCCTTCAGTACCCACCTAGGAAGTGGGTGACCCAGAATCCAGCCCCTCTGCTTCACAGACTATTTAATTATTTATCCAGAAGTAAGTTATGGGCTTGATGCAGGAACCCCTGGGTGTAATTTTCTGGCCTTTGCCATGCAGGGGGTCAAGCTAGATGATCACAATGGTCCCTTCTGGCCTTAAAACATGAATCTATAAATACTCATTCAAATCTAATGTACTGCACCCAAAATGGCCGGATACACTTGATAGTTCTGCTGATATTTATGGTTTGTTTGGTTTTGTTATTAACTAAAGGAAAGAGTAAAGCGTCACAGCCAGCAAATCTTGTCGGAATTTGAGACACTAGAACTGCTTCTGCGTGAGGAAAAGAAACTCTTTCTCCAGAGACTGGGGGATGAGGAGAGGGAGACTTTGAAGAAACTAAATGAAAATGTTACCAAACTCTCCCAGCAAAGCTCCTTGCTGCAACAGCTGATGGCAGAGATAAAGGAGAAGTGTCAGCAACCGGCCGCTGAGCTGCTGAAGGTGAGTTACACAAAGTTCCCCTTTTGTCTGGATTTTCCACAGCCATGGAAACAAACACAGAGTGTGTCCTGCTCCCCCAAAACGATTGTTGTTATTTACTGATTTATTATTTATGTATGTTGCACCACAGCTTTACAGAGTATTTCACAGTATTATTAGTAACATTTAGGTAAGGGTAGAATGATCAAAGGCGCCTAACTGACTTAGAAGCCTCCATCTCATTTTCAAGAGTGATTTAGGGCCAGATTTTCAAATGTATTTAGGTGCCTAGGGATGCAAATTGGCACCTTCTGGGGTTTTCAAAAGCATCAAACAGGTTAGGCACCTAACTCCCATTGACTGGTTTTAATGTTTCTCTCAGGGTAGCAGCCACCACGTGCTGGATGCTTTCCAGTATCCAGAAAAGACACAGCCCCTGGCCCCTGCAAGATTCTCAAGCACAGGCCAAATCTTCCTAGTCTCTGCTCTGGTGCCCATCACCGTGGTATCCGAGCGCCTCCCAACGTTATC
>NW_027130543.1:0-1575 GCF_026122565.2 Emydura macquarii macquarii | reverse complement strand
GCCTGGGGGATCCGGTTGGGGGTGCTCTGCCTTTGCTGTTAGTGCTGACTCCAACTCCCCAGTGTGGCAGTAGGGGGCGCTGTGCTGCAGGGAGCTGCAGTGGATTTTGCATCACAGACCAGGAAAAAAATTCCTGCAGAACCAGCTACATCTCGATTACCTGCCCCAGCCCTTTCCAGAGTCTGATTCCTGCTTTTCTTACCCTCCTACTCTGGGGCTGTTTTCCTCCTGCAGTTCGCCCTCATGCAGTACTTGCACCACTTTAGTGAGCACTTCAACTTCGCAGAGTACAGGAGGAGCCATGACTCCGATCACCTCATCAGGTCAGTCGTGCAGCTCCGGGGAGTGACGTACACAGCCAGCGCCATCCAGAAAGTTGGGTAGGTATCACCCTCCTCCCCGTGCTGACTCCACAGAGAACGGGCTAAAAGGACATGTGAGTGAATGGATAGGGAACTCCTGAGTCTATCCTCCCATTTGTCCCTCTGTTGTGTGACCTTGAGCAAGCCCTTTATGTTCTCTGTAAAATGGGGTCGTGATACTGGCTTCCCTTCCAAAGGACTTTGATATCTACAATAAAAAAGACGCCAGGTCAGGTGTAATAATTAATCCATAATCCTCCTGTGCATTCTCCTTTTCCAGGCAGGAGCTGTTCACATCTTCACAGGAGGAGGCCACCAAGGTTCTGACTGTGATCACGGACGGGAAAACATCCCAAGACCCGCTTTCTTACTCAGACGCTCTCCCCAAGGCTGAGAGAGTTGGAATGATCCGCTATGCCATTGGGGTGAGCCGCAGTTGTGCGGAGAACTAGTATTGATCTGAGGCCACATCCAGGGAGACATTAGGGAGACAGTCCCATCAGGTGTGGGAGAGCACGGGCAGATGTGCTGGGGAGAGAAACCGAGGGCAAGTTGGAATTGAGTTAGGGTGTGACGCTGTGGCAGAGCTGAGGTTTCACTCTCAAGATTGAGCAGCAGTTTCTCGTTCAAGATCAGCTATTCCATGGGCCGGTCTTGTTCTGGCTGAGCTTTGCTGTCTAGTTAAAGGTCGGGTATTCTCACAGCCGTACAATCAGAATGCCTTGAAATTTCATATGCATCAAGGTTATGCAGGGTAGGATTAGCAATCCCAATCTGGGTTGACTCAAACCAGGAGTTCCAGAGTCACATTATCCCCCCACATCAGAACTTTACAAAATCAGTTCTTAATATGATTATTATATTTTTTGCACATTTTTGGGGTTCAAACAATGGCTCTGATCCTCCCCAAGCTGACCTGTCACTCAACGCTTATCTCAGCTAGTGCACAGCACCCATTATCCCTTCGGGAAAGAAGTATTGAACCAAGTATTGACCTTAGAGTGTGGACTGGCACAGCACAGCTCCAATGGGTCCCTTGCCCAAACTCAGGAGCGGCTCAGGGCGCTGACTGAGCCGTGCCTCTTGAGGACCCTGCAGAGTTCATGGTGGGTGGGGATATGTCCAGGACTCTCGGCTGTGACTGAATCCAATGCCCTGGTCACACCCCGCACTCTGCTCCATCCTGTGAAGACCAGCAAGGCCTTCTCCAGGG
>NW_027130542.1:0-1580 GCF_026122565.2 Emydura macquarii macquarii | reverse complement strand
CGCCTGGCGGCAGCAGGACACAGACCAAACACTCCTGTCCTGGGCACAAGGGGGGGATGGAAAACTCTGACATCGCGGATTAACTCTTCAGTGCCCTGCATGCCTCCCGCTACCCCAGTGTGTGCGCGGTGCTGCTCACCTCCGGCAAAGGGCTCTTCTCATTGAACTGGATGGAGGTCTCCCTGGAGTGAAGCACCAATTAATCTCCATAGAATCAGAGCAGATGAGGGTTGGAAGGGACCTGAGGAGGTGTCTAGTCCAACCCCCTGCTCAAAGCAGGACCAACTCTGATTAACTCATCCCAGCCAGGGCTTTGTCAAGCCCGTCCTTAAAAACCTCCAAGGATGGAGATTACACCATCTCCCTAGGTAACCCATTCCAGTGCTTCACCACCCTCCTAGGAAAAAACTTTTTCCTAATGTCCAATCTAGACCTCCCCCACTGCAAGACCATTGCTCGCCATTGCTCCTTTTTCCGTCATCTGCTACTACTAAGAACATCCTAACTCCACCCTTCCCAGAACCCCCCTTCAGGTAGTTGAAGGCTGCTATCAGATCCCCCCTCCCTCCTCTCTTCTGCAGACCAAAAAAGCCCAGCTCCTCCAATCTCTCCTCATAATTCACTGTGCCACCAGCAGGTTTACTCTTAGCTGCACCTGGATGGGCTGGGTCAGACAGCAGCCTGGAGTTTCTGACCCACTACTATGTTCCCTCCAACAAGAACTACGCCTCCTCCATCCAGGGGCGATTCACAGCCTCCAAGGACAGCACCAACTTCTATTTGCAAATGGCCGGCCTGAAGGCGGAGGACACGGCCGTGTATTACTGTGCGAGAGACACGGTGAGGGGAAGCCGCTCTGAGCTCAGACAAAACCCTCCCGTTACGGTCAAAAGGGGAACTCCCAGAAGGATTAACACCAACAGGCTAACCTGAAAAATCTTTTCAAATCAAACAGTGCACAAGAAATGCAGCACTATATTTGTCTTACGGAGCTTGGATTGCACTAGCAGGACTGTCCTGACCCGTGAGCTTGGGGCCACTATGTGACTCCTGATTAAGTATCGGGCCGTATACTAAGAATAAAGCCGCCCCGCCCTTGGCAGCTTTTTGCACGTGTGCTCGGTCGCCTGCCTGCTGCTCGGATCTCGGGAGTTCGAGTCGCTCGGGGCTGGGCGCTGGCCAAATATTCTGCCTCGGTCTGACTCCCGTGAGCAAATCTGTCACTTTACACCATGAAGAGAAAGAGTTTGGGACCTGCATAAGGCAGACGATATGCAAATCGGGGTGACAGTTCCCTGTATAAATCGCTCTCTCTCTGCCCAGGCTGCACACGAGAGACCATTCTCCAACCCCCTGTCAGTGCAGTTACCAGCCAACCTCCCCCTGAGAACTTCCTCTTCCCACCCCTTGGGAAAAAGAGACTTTGGCTCCATTTCGTTCTCGTTCTAGCTGCTTTGGAAGGTATTTTCCAACCGAAATGCCCCGGAGAGGCAGCTCAATAGTGTACATTCGCTACGTTGATACTAATATTTCTATTTCTATCACGTCTTTATTGCCAGGTGCCCGGTCCCAGGTACAGC
>NW_027130541.1:0-1604 GCF_026122565.2 Emydura macquarii macquarii | reverse complement strand
ACCACTGCAAACCCACGGGGACCCAAACCCTACCACTGCAAACCCCGGGGACCCAGTCCCAAACCCCACCCCTGCAAGCCTCTGGGACTCATACCCAAACCCCACCCCTTCAAACTCCTGGGACCCAGACCCAAGTCCTACCCCTGCAAACCCTGGGGACCGAGACCCAAGCCCTATCCCTGCAAACCCTGGGAACCGAGACCCAAGCCCTACCCCTTCAAACGCCGGGGACCTTGACCCATGCCCTACCCCTTCAAACCCGGGGGACCCAGACCCATACCCCTGCGAACCCCGGGGACCGAGACCTAAACCCTACCACTGCAAACCCCGGGGACCCATTCCCAAACCCTAACCCTGCAAACCCCGGGGACCCAGTCCCAAACCCCACCCCTGCAAGCCTCTGGGACTCATACCCAAACCCCACCCCTTCAAACTCCGGGGACACAGACCCAAACCCTAACCCTGCAAACCCCGGGGACCGAGACCCAAACCCTTAACCTGCAAACCCAGGGGACCCAGAACCAAACCCTACACCTTCAAACCCCTGGGACTCAGACCCAAGTCCTACCCCTGCAAAACCCCGGGGACCCAGACCCAAGCCCTATCCCTGCAAACTCTGGGGACCGAGAACCAAGCCCTACCCCTTCAAACCCCGGGGACCTTGACCCATGCCCTACCCCTTCAAACCCCGGGGACCCAGACCCATACCCTGCAAACCCCGGGACCCAGACCCAAACCCTACCACTTCAAACCCCGGGTACCCAGTCCCAAACCCTAACCCTGCAAACACCGGGGACCCAGACCCAAGCCCTATCCCTGCAAACTCTGGGGACCGAGAACCAAGCCCTACCCCTTCAAACCCCAGTGACCTTGACCCATGCCCTACCCCTTCAAACCCCGGGACCCAGACCCATACCCTGCGAACCCCGGGGACCCAGACCCAAACCCTACCACTTCAAACCCCGGGTACCGAGTCCCAAACCCTAACCCTGCAAACCCCGGGGACCGAGACCAAACCCCTAAGACTGCAAACCCCGGGGACACAGACCTAACCCCTAACCTGGAAAGTCCGCGGACCCAGACCCAACCCCTAACCCTGAAAACTCCAGGAGCAAGACCCAACCACTATCCTCCCAAGCCCCGGGGACCCACACCCAACCCTAACCCTGCAAACCAGGGGACCCAGACCCAACCCTAACCCTGCAAACACCGGGGAGCCATACCCAACCCCTAACCCTGGAAACTCCGAAGACCCAGATCCAAACCCTAACCCTGGAAACTCCGGGGTCCGAGACCCAACCCTAAGCTTGCAAACCCCAGGCACCCAGACCCAACCCCTAAGCCTGCAAACCCGGGGGAACCAGACTCAACTCCTAAGCCTGCAAACCCCGGGGACCCAGACCCAACCCCTAACCCTGCAAACCCGGGGTCCCAGACCCAAACCTAACCCTGCAAACCCCCGGGACCAAGACCTAAACCGTAACACTGCAAACCCGGGGACCGGAGCATCTAAACCGTAACACTGCAAACCCCGGGGACACAGACCCAAACCCTACCCCTTCAAACCCCGGGGACCCAGACCCAAACCCTACCCCTGCAAACCC
>NW_027130540.1:0-1562 GCF_026122565.2 Emydura macquarii macquarii | reverse complement strand
GAAAGGGACTGGGGCATGATGGAGGAGGAGAGCTTTGCTCTCTGGATGCAGGCAAGTTACTGGGTCAGGATGGGAGAACAGAAGCTGTGCTCTGTGGGTGGAGGGGGGAGCAGTGACTGGGGCATGAGAGGGGAAGGGGAGCT
The DNA here is from genome assembly GCF_026122565.2 of Emydura macquarii macquarii. Taxonomy (NCBI): domain Eukaryota; kingdom Metazoa; phylum Chordata; order Testudines; family Chelidae; genus Emydura; species Emydura macquarii. Next base: position 1,419 of record NW_027130540.1, on the reverse strand, counting down.
CTGCTCTGTGGGTGGAGGGGAGTGACTGGAGGAGGATGGAGGAGGGAAGCTGTGACTGGGGCAGGCAGGACGGGGGAGGGGAAGCAGTCACTGGGGCAGAATGGGGGAAGAGAGCTTTGGTCTGTGGGTGCTGGGGAGTGACTGGGGAAGTACAGGGGAGGGGGAGCTGTGCTCTGTGAGTGGAGGAAAGGGACTGCGGCAGGATGAGGTAGGTGGAGCTACACTCCAGGGATGGGGAATTGATTTAGGGAAGACAGGGGAAAGGGAGCAGTGTCTCACTGTCAGTAGGAGAAGGAGAGCCGTGCACTGTGGTACAGGGGAGTGCCTGGGACAAGAGAAGGGATGGAGGTGGAGGGGCAGCAGTGGCTGGGTAAGAAGAGGAGAATGGGAGCTGTGCTCTGTGGGTGCAGGAGAGTGTCTGGGGCAGGATGGAGGACAAGGAGCAGTGTCTGGGGTCATGAACGCAAATGGGGAGCCATATTCTGGGGAATGAGGGGAATGACAGTGGGAGGATGAGGGAGGAAGAGCCGTGCTTCAGAGGTGGGGAAGAGTGACTGGGAGAAGGGGAGCTGTGCGGTGTGTGGGTGCATGGGAGTGACTGGTGCAGGATGGGGTGGGGGGAGCAGTGTCTGGGTCCGAGCCCCGTGCTTCCTGAACCCTTTGTGGCCTCCATCTAGGCCTGAGGCTGACTCCTGAGCGCCACTTCCCAGCACCTCATGTCACCCACTCCCCCAAGAACTAATGAACATTTGACAAGACTAAATGGGACTAATGCCAGTTTTCCTCAAGAAAACTCAGGATGTCCAGGATAGGACTTAAAAAAGGGGAACTGTCCCGGGCAAAACAGGATGTATGGAACCCCAAGAGAGAACATACAAAAAGGAACACGGATATGAGGAACTATTTATCAAATAGTGATTTAATATTCAAGTTTAACTGCCGGGAATAAACAATAGAAAAGTGACCAAATTTCAAGAGTTCATCTGTCCTGAAGGAGCACTGACACGGGGTGGCCAGTCAGCATAATAAACCGGCCCTCATAATACTCACTCTGCACACCATACTATTGTCCCTTCCGCTCCTCTTAATCCCACCAAGACCCATTGCTAAGGAGGATGCTCACGGCCTCTAAACAAACCTAGAGAAGGATCATGACGAAAGGAATAATGGAAAAGAGCAGGATACGGATCATTGACTTCAGAAAAGCAGACTTTGACTCTCTCAAGGAGCTGATTGACAGAATCCCCTGGGAAGCTAATATCACGGGGAAAGGAATCCAAGAGACCGGGCTGTATTTTAAAGAAACTTGACTGAGGGCGCAGGAAAAAAACCATCCTGATGTGCAGAAAGAATAACAAATATGGTAGGTGCCCAGCTTAACAAAGAAGACTTAACAAAGAAGTCTTTGGTGAGAATAAA
>NW_027130539.1:0-15956 GCF_026122565.2 Emydura macquarii macquarii | reverse complement strand
GCTTCGATAAGAAAAGCTCAAAGGATAGAAGCATCTTCATTGTTTTTGGCCACAGAACTCTCGTTGTTTTTGCCATATTGGCTTTGATAAGAAAAGCTCAAAGGATAGAATCATCTACGTTGTCTTTGGCAACGAGAGTGCTGTGGCACTTTAAAGACTAAAGACTAAAAGAACTCTCGTTGTTTTTGCCATATTGGCTTTGATAAGAAAAGCTCAAAGGATAGAAGCATCTACGTTGTTTTTGGCAACGAGAGTTCTGTGGCCCTATAAAGACTTTAGTATTTAAAGGGCCACAGAACTCTCGTTGTTTTTGCCATATTGGCTTTGATATGAAAAGCTCAAAGGATAGAAACATCTACGTTGTTTTTGGCACAGAACTCTCGTTGTTTTTGCCATATTGGCTTTGATAAGAAAAGCTCAAAGGATAGAAGCATCTACGTTGTTTTTGGCAACGAGAGTTCTGTGGCACTTTAAAGACTAAAGTCTTTAAAGGGCCACAGAACTCTCGTTGTTTTTGCCATATTGGCTTTGATAAGAAAAGCTCAAAGGATAGAAGCATCTACGTTGTTTTTGGCAACGAGAGTTCTGTGGCCCTTTAAAGACTAAAGTCTTTAAAGGGCCGCAGAACTCTCGTGGTTTTTGCCATATTGGCTTTTATAAGAAATGCTCAAAGGATAGAAGCATCTACGTTGTTTTTGGCAACGAGAGTTCAGTGGCACTTTAAAGACTAAAGTCTTTAAAGGGCCGCAGAACTCTCATTGTTTTTGCCATATTGGCTTTGATAAGAAAAGCTCAAAGGATAGAAGCATCTACGTTGTTTTTGGCAACGGGAGTTCTGTGGCCCTCTAAAGACTAAAGTCTTTAAAGGGCCACAGAACTCTCGTTTTTGCCATATTGGCTTTGATAAGAAAAGCTCAAAGGATAGAAGCATCTACGTTGTTTTTGGCAACGAGAGTTCTGTGGCACTTTAAAGACTAAAGTCTTTAAAGGGCCACAGAACTCTCGTTGTTTTTGCCATATTGGCTTTGATAAGAAAAGCTCAAAGGATAGAAGCATCTACGTTGTTTTTGGCAACGAGAGTTCTGTGGCCCTTTAAAGATTAAAGTCTTTAAAGGGCCGCAGAACTCTCGTTGTTTTTGCCATATTGGCTTTGATAAGAAAAGCTCAAAGGATAGAAGCATCTACGTTGTTTTTGGCAACGAGAGTTCTGTGGCCCTTTAAGACTAAAGTCTTTAAAGGGCCACAGAACTCTCGTTGTTTTTGCCATATTGGCTTTGATAAGAAAAGCTCAAAGGATAGAAGCATCTACGTTGTTTTGGCAACAAGAGTTCTGTGGCCCTTAAAGACTAAAGTCTTTAAAGGGCCACAGAACTCTCGTTGTTTTTGACATATTGGCTTTGATAAGAAAAGCTCAAAGGATAGAAGCATCTACGTTGTTTTGGCAACAGAGTTCTGTGGCCCTTTAAAGACTAAAGTCTTTAAAGGGCCACAGAACTCTCGTTGTTTTTGCCATATTGGCTTTGATAAGAAAAGCTCAAAGGATAGAAGCATCTTCATTGTTTTTGGCCACAGAACTCTCGTTGTTTTTGCCATATTGGCTTTGATAAGAAAAGCTCAAAGGATAGAAGCATCTACGTTGTTTTTGGCAACGAGAGTCTCTGTGGCACTTTAAAGACTTAAGTCTTTAAAGGGCCACAGAACTCTCGTTGTTTTTGCCATATTGGCTTTGATAAGAAAAGCTCAAAGGATAGAAGCATCTACGTTGTTTTTGGCAACGAGAGTTCTGTGGCCCTTTAAAGACTAAAGTCTTTAAAGGGCCACAGAACTCTCGTTGTTTTTGCCATATTGGCTTAGATAAGAAAAGCTCAAAGGATAGAAGCATCTACGTTGTTTTTGGCAACGAGAGTTCTGTTGGCCCTTTAAAGACTAAAGTCTTTAAAGGGCCACAGAACTCTCGTTGTTTTTGCCATATTGGCTTTGATAAGAAAAGCTCAAAGGATAGAAGCATCTACGTTGTTTTTGGCACAGAACTCTCGTTGTTTTTGCCATATTGGCTTTGATAAGAAAAGCTCAAAGGATAGAAGCATCTACGTTGTTTTTGGCAACGAGAGTTCTGTGGCCTTTAAAGACTAAAGTCTTTAAAGGGCCACAGAACTCTCGTTGTTTTTGCCATATTGGCTTTGATAAGAAAAGCTCAAAGGATATAAGCATCTACGTTGTTTTTGGAACGAGAGTTCTGTGGCCCTTAAAGACTAAAGTCTTTAAAGGGCCACAGAACTCTCGTTGTTTTTGCCATATTGGCTTTGATAAGAAAAGCTCAAAGGATAGAAGAATCTACGTTGTTTTTGGCCACAGAACTCTCGTTGTTTTGCCATATTGGCTTTGATAAGAAAAGCTCAAAGGATAGAAGCATCTACGTTGTTTTTGGCAACGAGAGTTCTGTGGCACTTTAAAGACTAAAGTCTTTAAAGGGCCACAGAACTCTCGTTGTTTTTGCCATATTGGCTTTGATAAGAAAAGCTCAAAGGATAGAAGCATCTACGTTGTTTTTGGCAACGAGAGTTCTGTGGCCCTCTAAAGACTAAAGTCTTTAAAGGGCCACAGAACTCTCGTTGTTTTTGCCATATTGGCTTTGATAAGAAAAGCTAAAAGGATAGAAGCATCTACGTTGTTTTTGGCAACGAGATTGACGGCCCTTTAAAGACTAAAGTCTTTAAAGGGCCACAGAACTCTCGTTGTTTTTGCCATATTGGCTTTGATAAGAAAAGCTCAAAGGATAGAAGCATCTACGTTGTTTTTGCCATATTGGCTTTGATAAAAAAAGCTCAAAGGATAGAAGTATCTACGTTGTTTTTGGCAAGAACTCTCGTTGTTTTTGTCAGATAAGAAAAGTTCAAAGGATAGAAGCATCTAAAGACTAAAGTCTTTATAGGGCCACAGAAGTCTCGTTGTTTTTGCCATATTGGCTTTGATAAGAAAAGCTCAAAGGATAGAAGCATCTACATTGTTTTTGGCCACAGAACTCTCGTTGTTTTGTCATATTGGCTTTGATAAGAAAAGCTCAAAGGATAGAAGCATCTACGTTGTTTTTGGCAACGAGAGTTCTGTGGCCCTTTAAAGACTTTAGTCTTTAAAGGGCCACAGAACTCTTGTTGTTTTTGCCATATTGGCTTTGATAAGAAAAGTTCAAAAGATAGAAGCAACTACTTTGTTTTTGGCACAGAACTCTCGTTGTTTTTGCCATATTGGCTTTGATAAGAAAAGCTCTAAGGATAGAAGAATCTACGTTGTTTTTGGCACAGAACTCTAGTTGTTTTTGCCATATTGGCTTTGATAAGAATAGCTCAAAGGATAGAAGCATCTACGTTGTTTTTGGCAACGAGAGTTCTGTGGCCCTCTAAAGACTAAAGTCTTTAAAGGGCCACAGAACTCTCGTTGTTTTTGCCATATTGGCTTTGATAAGAAAAGCTCAAAGGATAGAAGCATCTACGTTGTTTTTGGCAACGAGAGTTCTGTGGCCCTTTAAAGACTAAAGTATTTAAAGGGGCACAGAACTCTCGTTATTTTTGCCATATTGGCTTTGATAAGAAAAGCTCAAAGGGTAGAAGAATCTACGTTGTTTTTTGCCACAGAACTCTCGTTGTTTTGTCATATTGGCTTTGATAAGAAAAGCTCAAAGGATAAAGGCATCTACGTTGTTTTTGGCAACGAGAGTTCTGTGGCACTTTAAAGACTAAAGTCTTTAAAGGGCCACAGAACTCTCGTTGTTTTTGCCATATTGGCTTTGATAAGAATAGCTCAAAGGATAGAAGCATCTACGTTGTTTTTGGCAACGAGAGTTCTGTGGCCCTCTAAAGACTAAAGTCTTTAAAGGGCCACAGAACAATCGTTGTTTTTGCCATATTGGCTTTGATAAGAAAAGCTCAAAGGATAGAAGCATCTACGTTGTTTTTGGCAACGAGAGTTCTGCGGCCCTTTAAAGACTAAAGTCTTTAAAGGGCCGCAGAACTCTCGTTGTTTTTGCCATATTGGCTTTGATAAGAATAGCTCAAAGGATAGAAGCATCTACGTTGTTTTTGCCATATTGGCTTTGATAAAAAAGCTCAAAGGATAGAAGCATCTACGTTGTTTTTGGCAGCGAGAGTTCTGTGGCCCTTAAAGACTAAAGTCTTTAAAGGGCCGCAGAACTCTCGTTGTTTTTGCCATATTGGCTTTGATAAGAAAAGCTCAAAGGATAGAAGCATCTACGTTGTTTTTGGCAACGAGAGTTCTGTGGCCCTATAAAGATTAAAGTTTTTAAAGGGCCACAGAACTCTCGTTGTTTTTGACATATTGGCTTTGATAAGAAAAGCTCAAAGGATAGAAGCATCTACGTTGTTTTGGCAACGAGAGTTCTGTGGCCCTTTAAAGACTAAAGTCTTTAAAGGGCCGCAGAACTCTCGTTGTTTTGACATATTGGCTTCGATAAGAAAAGCTCAAAGGATAGAAGCATCTTCATTGTTTTTGGCCACAGAACTCTCGTTGTTTTTGCCATATTGGCTTTGATAAGAAAAGCTCAAAGGATAGAAGCATCTACGTTGTTTTTGGCAACGAGAGTTCTGTGGCACTTTAAAGACTTAAGTCTTTAAAGGGCCACAGAACTCTCGTTGTTTTTGCCATATTGGCTTTGATAAGAAAAGCTCAAAGGATAGAAGCATCTACGTTGTTTTTGGCAACGAGTTTCTGTGGCCCTTTAAAGACTAAAGTCTTTAAAGGGCCACAGAACTCTCGTTGTTTTTGCCATATTGGCTTTGATAAGAAAAGCTCAAAGGATAGAAGCATCTACGTTGTTTTTGGCAACGAGAGTTCTGTGGCCCTTTAAAGACTAAAGTCTTTAAAGGGCCGCAGAACTCTCGTTGTTTTTGCCATATTGGCTTTGATAAGAAAAGCTCAAAGGATAGAAGCATCTTCATTTTTTTTGGCACAGAACTCTCGTTGTTTTTGCCATATTGATAAGAAAAGCTCAAAGGATACAAGAAAGCATGCAAGAAAGCATGCCAATTTGCCATATTGGCTTTGATAAGAAAAGCTCAAAGGATAAAAACATCTACGTTGTTTTTGGCAACGAGAGTTCTTTGGCACTTTAAAGACGAAACTCTTTAAAGGGCCACAGAACTCTCGTTGTTTTTGCCATATTGGCTTTGATAAGAAAAGCTCAAAGGATAGAAGCATCTACGTTGTTATTGGCCACAGAACTCTCGTTGTTTTTGCCATATTGGCTTTGATAAGAAAAGCTCAAAGGATAGAAGCATCTACGTTGTTTTTGGCAACGAGAGTTCTGTGGCATATTGGCTTTAAAGACTAAAGTCTTTAAAGGGCTACAGAACTCTCGTTGTTTTTGCCATATTGGCTTTGATAAGAAAAGCTCAAAGGATAGAAGAATCTACGTTGTTTTTGCCACAGAACTCTCGTTGTTTTGTCATATTGGCTTTGATAAGAAAAGCTCAAAGGATAAAAGCATTTACGTTGTTTTTGGCAACGAGAGTTCTGTGGCCTTTAAAGACTAAAGTCTTTAAAGGGCCACAGAACTCTCGTTGTTTTTGCCATATTGGCTTTGATAAGAAAAGCTCAAAGGATAGAAGCATCTACGTTGTTATTGGCCACAGAACTCTCGTTGTTTTTGCCATATTGGCTTTGATAAGAAAAGCTCAAAGGATAGAAGCATCTACGTTGTTTTTGGCAACGAGAGTTCTGTGGCCCTTTAAAGACTTTAGTCTTTAAAGGGCCACAGAACTCTTGTTGTTTTTGCCATATTGGCTTTGATAAGAAAAGTTCAAAGGATAGAAGCATCTACTTTGTTTTTGGCACAGAACTCTCGTTGTTTTTGCCATATTGGCTTTGATAAGAAAAGCTCTAAGGATAGAAGAATCTATGTTGTTTTTGGCACAGAACTCTTGTTGTTTTTGCCATATTGGCTTTGATAAGAAAAGCTCAAAGTATAGAAGCATCTACGTTGTTTTTGGCAACGAGAGTTCTGTGGCCCTTTAAAGACTAAAGTCTTTAGAGAGCCACAGAACTCTCGTTGTTTTTGCCATATTGGCTTTGATAAGAAAAGCTCAAAGGATAGAAACATCTACGTTGTTTTTGGCCACGAGAGTTCTGTGGCCCTTTAAAGACTAAAGTCTTTAAAGGGCCACAGAACTCTCGTTATTTTTGCCATATTGGCTTTGATAAGAAAAGCTCAAAGGATAGAAGCATCTACGTTGTTTTTGGCAACGAAAGTTCTGTGTCCCTTTAAAGACTAAAGTCTTTAAAGGGCCACAGAACTCTGGTTTTTTTGCCATATTGGCTTTGATAAGAAAAGCTCAAAGGATAGAAGAATCTACGTTGTTTTTTGCCACAGAACTCTCGTTGTTTTGTCATATTGGCTTTGATAAGAAAAGCTCAAAGGATAAAGGCATCTACGTTGTTTTTGAGAGTTCTGTGGCACTTTAAAGACTAAAGTCTTTAAAGGGCCGCAGAACTCTCGTTGTTTTTGCCATATTGGCTTTGATAAGAAAAGCTCAAAGGATAGAAGCATCTACGTTGTTTTGGCAACGAGAGTTCTGTGGCCCTCTAAAGACTAAAGTCTTTAAAGGGCCACAGAACTCTCGTTGTTTTTGCCATATTGGCTTTGATAAGAAAAGCTCAAAGGATAGAAGCATCTACGTTGTTTTTGGCAATGAGAGTCTTTAAAGGGCCTTAGAACTCTCGTTGTTTTTGCCATATTGGCTTTGATAAGAATAGCTCAAAGGATAGAAGCATCTACGTTGTTTTTGCCATATTGGCTTTGATAAAAAAAGCTCAAAGGATAGAAGCATCTACGTTGTTTTTGGCAACGAGAGTTCTGTGGACCTTTAAAGACTAAAGTCTTTAAAGGGCCACAGAAGAACTCTCGTTGTTTTTGCCATATTGGCTTTGATAAGAAAAGCTCAAAGGATAGAAGCATCTACGTTGTTTTTGGCAACGAGAGTTCTGTGGCCCTTTAAAGACTAAAGTCTTTAAAGGGCCACAGAACTCTCGTTGTTTTTGCCATATTGGCTTTGATAAGAAAAGCTCAAAGGATAGAAGCATCTACGTTGTTTTTGGCCACAGAACTCTCGTTGTTTTTGCCATATTGGCTTTGATAAGAAAAGCTCAAAGGATAGAAGCATCTACGTTGTTTTTGGCAACGAGAGTTCTGTGGCCCTTTAAAGACTTTAGTCTTTAAAGGGCCACAGAACTCTCGTTGTTTTTGCCATATTGGCTTTGATAAGAAAAGCTCAAAGGATAGAAGCATCTACGTTGTTTTTGGCACAGAACTCTCGTTGTTTTTGCCATATTGGCTTTGATAAGAAAAGCTCAAAGGATAGAAGAATCTACGTTGTTTTTGGCCACAGAACTCTCGTTGTTTTTGCCATATTGGCTTTGATAAGAAAAGCTCAAAGGATAGAAGCATCTACGTTGTTTTTGGCAACGAGAGTTCTGTGGCCTTTAAAGACTAAAGTCTTTAAAGGGCCGCAGAACTCTCGTTGTTTTTGCCATATTGGCTTTGATAAGAAAAGCTCAAAGGATAGAAGCATCTACGTTGTTTTTGCAACGAGAGTTCCGTGGCCCACTAAACACCAAAGTCTTTAAAGGGACACAGAACTCTCGTTGTTTTTGCCATATTGGCTTTGATAAGAAAAGCTCAAAGGATAGAAGCATCTACGTTGTTTTTGGCAACGAGAGTTCTGTGGCCCTTTAAAGACTATATTCTTTAAAGTGCCACAGAACTCGCGTTGTTTTTGCCATATTGGCTTTGATAAGAAAAGCTCAAAGGATAGAAGCATCTACGTTGTTTTTGGCAACGAGAGTTCTGTGGCCCTTTAAAGACTAAAGTCTTTAAAGGGGCCACAAAACTCTCGTTGTTTTTGCCATATTGGCTTTGATAAGAAAAGCTCAAAGGATAGAAGCATCTACGTTGTTTTTGGCACAGAACTCTCGTTGTTTTTGCCATATTGGCTTTGATAAGAAAAGCTCAAAGGATAGAAGCATCTACGTTGTTTTTGGCAACGAGAAGCTCAAAGGATAGAAGAATCTACGTTGTTTTTCAACGAGAGTTCTGTGCCCTTTAAAGACTAAAGTCTTTAAAGGGCCACAGAACTCTCGTTGTTTTTGCCATATTGGCTTTGATAAGAAAAGCTCAAAGGATAGAAGCATCTACGTTGTTTTTGGCAACGAGAGTTCTGTGGCTTTAAAGACTAAAGTCTTTAAAGGGCCACACAGAACTCTCGTTGTTTTTGCCATATTGGCTTTGATAAGAAAAGCTCAAAGGATAGAAGTCTACGTTGTTTTTGGCAACGAGAGTTGTTCTGTGGCTTTAAAGACTAAAGTCTTTAAAGGGCCACAGAACTCTCGTTGTTTTTGCCATATTGGCTTTGATAAGAAAAGCTCAAAGGATAGAAGCATCTACGTTGTTTTTGGCAACGAGAGTTCTGTGGCCCTTTAAAGACTAAAGTCTTTAAAGGGCCACAGAACTCTCGTTGTTTTTGCCATATTGGCTTTGATAAGAAAAGCTCAAAGGATAGAAGCATCTACGTTGTTTTTGGCACAGAACTCTCGTTGTTTTTGCCATATTGGCTTTGATAAGAAAAGCTCAAAGGATAGAAGCATTTAAAGGTTGTTTTTGGCACAGAACTCTTGTTGTTTTTGCCATATTGGCTTTGATAAGAAAAGCTCAAAGGATAGAAGCATCTACGTTGTTTTTGGCAACGAGAGTTCTGTGGCACTTTAAAGACTAAAGTCTCTAAAGGGCCACAGAACTCTCGTTGTTTTTGCCATATTGGCTTTGATAAGAAAAGCTCAAAGGATAGAAGCATCTACGTTGTTATTGGCCACAGAACTCTCGTTGTTTTTGCCATATTGGCTTTGATAAGAAAAGCTCAAAGGATAGAAGCATCTACGTTGTTTTTGGCAACGAGAGTTCTGTGGCCCTTTAAAGACTAAAGTCTTTAAAGGGCCACAGAACTCTCGTTGTTTTTGCCATATTGGCTTTGATAACAAATGCTCAAAGGATAGAAGCATCTACGTTGTTTTTGGCAACGAGAGTTCTGTGGCCCTTTAAAGACTAAAGTCTTTAAGGGGCCACAAAACTCTCGTTATTTTGCCATATTGGCTTTGATAAGAAAAGCTCAAAGGATAGAAGCATCTACGTTGTTTTTGGCAACGAGAGTTCTGTGGCCCTTTAAAGACTAAAGTCTTTAAAGGGCCACAGAACTCTCGTTGTTTTTGCAATATTGGCTTTGATAAGAAAAGCTCAAAGGATAGAAGAATCTACGTTGTTTTTGGCCACAGAACTCTCGTTGTTTTGTCCATATTGGCTTTGATAAGAAAAGCTCAAAGGATAGAAGCATCTACGTTGTTTTTGGCAACGAGAGTTCTGTGGCCCTTAATAGACTAAAGTCTTTAAAGGGCCACAGAACTCTCGTTGTTTTTGCCATATTGGCTTTGATAAGAAAAGCTCAAAGGATAGAAGCATCTACGTTGTTTTTGGCACAGAACTCTCGTTATTTTTGCCATATTGGCTTTGTTAAGAAAAGCTCAAAGGATAGAAGCATCTACGTTGTTATTGGCACAGAACTCTCGTTGTTTTTGCCATATTGGCTTTGATAAGAAAAGCTCAAAGGATAGAAGCATCTACGTTGTTTTTGGCAACGAGAGTTCTGTGGCCCTCTAAAGACTAAAGTCTTTAAAGGGCCACAGAACTCTCGTTGTTTTTGCCATATTGGCTTTGATAAGAAAAGCTCAAAGGATAGAAGCATCTACGTTGTTTTTGGCAACGAGAGTTCTGTGGCCCTTTAAAGACTAAAGTCTTTAAAGGGCCACAGAACTCTCGTTGTTTTTGCCATATTGGCTTTGATAAGAAAAGCTCAAAGGATAGAAGCATCTACGTTGTTTTTGGCCACAGAACTCTCGTTGTTTTGTCATATTGGCTTTGATAAGAAAAGCTCAAAGGATAGAAGCATCTACGTTGTCTTTTGGCAACGTTGTTTTTGGCACTAAAGTCTTTAAAGGGCCACAGAACTCTCGTTGTTTTTGCCATATTGGCTTTGATAAGAAAAGCTCAAAGGATAGAAGCATCTACGTTGTTTTTGGCAACGAGAGTTCTGTGGCCCTTTAAAGACTAAAGTCTTTAAAGGGCCACAGAACTCTCGTTGTTTTTGCCATATTGGCTTTGATAAGAAAAGCTCAAAGGATAGAAGCATCTACGTTGTTTTTGGCAACGAGAGTTCTGTGGCACTTTAAAGACTAAAGTCTTTAAAGGGCCACAGAACTCTCGTTGTTTTTGCCATATTGGCTTTGATAAGAAAAGCTCAAAGGATAGAAGCATCTACGTTGTTTTTGGCAACGAGAGTTCTGTGGCCCTTTAAAGACTTTAGTCTTTAAAGGGCCACAGAACTCTCGTTGTTTTTGCCATATTGGCTTTGATAAGAAAAGCTCAAATGATAGAAGCATCTACGTTGTTTTTGGCAACGAGAGTTCTGTGGCACTTTAAAGACTAAAGTCTTTAAAGGGCCACAGAACTCTCGTTGTTTTTGCCATATTGGCTTTGATAAGAAAAGCTCAAAGGATAGAAGCATCTACGTTGTTTTGGCAACGAGAGTTCTGTGGCCCTTTAAAGACTAAAGTCTTTAAAGGGCCACAGAACTCTCGTTGTTTTTGCCATATTGGCTTCGATAAGAAAAGCTCAAAGGATAGAAGCATCTTCATTGTTTTTGGCCACAGAACTCTCGTTGTTTTTGCCATATTGGCTTTGATAAGAAAAGCTCAAAGGATAGAAGCATCTACGTTGTTTTTGGCAACGAGAGTTCTGTGTCCCTCTAAAGACTAAAGTCTTTAAAGGGCCACAGAACTCTCGTTGTTTTTGCCATATTGGCTTTGATAAGAAAAGCTCAAAGGATAGAAGCATCTACGTTGTTTTTGGCAATGAGAGTTCTGTGGGCCTTTAAAGACTAAAGTCTTTAAAGGGCCACAGAACTCTTTGTTTTTGACATATTGTCTTTGATAAGAAAAGCTCAAATGATAGAAGGATATACGTTGTTTATGGCATCGATAGTTCTGTGTCACTTTAAAGACTAAAGTCTTTAAAGGGCCACAGAACTCTCGTTGTTTTTGCCATATTGGCTTTGATAAGAAAAGCTCAAAGGATAGAAGCATCTACGTTGTTTTTGGCCACAGAACTCTCGTTGTTTTTGCCATATTGGCTTTGATAAGAAAAGCTCAAAGGATAGAAGCATCTACGTTGTTTTTGGCAACGAGAGTTCTGTGGCCCTTTAAAGACTAAAGTCTTTAAAGGGCCACAGAACTCTCGTTGTTTTTGCCATATTGGCTTTGATAAGAAAAGCTCAAAGGATAGAAGCATCTACGTTGTTTTTGGCAACGAGAGTTCTGTGGCCCTTTAAAGACTAAAGTCTTTAAAGGGCCACAGAACTCTCGTTGTTTTTGCCATATTGGCTTTGATAAGAAAAGCTCAAAGGATAGAAGAATCTACGTTGTTTTTGGCCACAGAACTCTCGTTGTTTTTGCCATATTGGCTTTGATAAGAAAAGCTCAAAGGATAGAAGCATCTACGTTGTTTTTGGCAACGAGAGTTCTGTGGCACTTTAAAGACTAAAGTCTTTAAAGGGCCACAGACCTCTCGTTGTTTTTGCCATATTGGCTTTGATAAGAAAAGCTCAAAGGATAGAAGCATCTACGTTGTTTTTGGCAACGAGAGTTCTGTGGCCCTTTAAAGACTAAAGTCTTTAAAGGGCCACAGAACTCTCGTTGTTTTTGCCATATTGGCTTTGATAAGAAAAGCTCAAAGGATAGAAGCATCTACGTTGTTTTTGGCAACGAGAGTTCTGTGGCACTTTAAAGACTAAAGTCTTTAAAGGGCCACAGAACTCTCGTTGTTTTTGCCATATTGGCTTTGATAAGAAAAGCTCAAAGGATAGAAGCATCTACGTTGTTTTTGGCAACGAGAGTTCTTTGACACTTTAAAGACTAAAGTCTTTAAAGGGCCACAGAAGTCTCGTTATTTTTGCCATATTGGCTTTGATAAGAAAAGCTCAAAGGATAGAAGCATCTACGTTGTTTTTGGCCACAGAACTCTCGTTGTTTTTGCCATATTGGCTTTGATAAGAAAAGCTCAAAGGATAGAAGCATCTACGTTGTTTTTGGCAACGAGAGTTCTGTGGCCCTTTAAAGACTAAAGTCTTTAAAGGGCCACAGAACTCTCGTTGTTTTTGCCATATTGGCTTTGATAAGAAAAGCTCAAAGGATAGAAGCATCTACGTTGTTTTTGGCAACGAGAGTTCTGTGGCCCTTTAAAGACTAAAGTCTTTAAAGGGCCACAGAACTCTCGTTTTTTTCCCATATTGGCTTTGATAAGAAAAACTCAAAGGATAGAAGCATCTACGTTGTTTTTGGCAACAGAACTCTCGTTGTTTTGTCCATATTGGCTTTGATAAGAAAAAAGCTCAAAGGATAGAAGCATCTACGTTGTTTTTGGCAACGAGAGTTCTGTGGCCCTTTAAAGACTAAAGTCTTTAAAGGGCCACAGAACTCTCGTTGTTTTTGCCATATTGGCTTTGATAAGAAAAGCTCAAAGGATAGAAGCATCTACGTTGTTTTTGGCAACGAGAGTTCTGTGGCCCTTAAAGACTAAAGTCTTTAAAGGGCCACAGAACTCTCGTTGTTTTTGCCATATTGGCTTTGATAAGAAAAGCTCAAAGGATAGAAGCATCTACGTTGTTTTTGGCAACGAGAGTTCTGTGGCACTTTACAGCCTAAAGTCTTTAAAGGGCCGCAGAACTCTGTTTTTTTTTGACATATTGGCTTTGATAAGAAAAGCTCAAAGGATAGAAGCATCTACGTTGTTTTTGGCAACGAGAGTTCTGTGGCACTTTAAAGACTAAAGTCTTTAAAGGGCCACAGAACTCTCGTTGTTTTTGCCATATTGGCTTTGATAAGAAAAGCTCAAAGGATAGAAGCATCTACGTTGTTTTTGGCAGAGAACTCTCGTTGTTTTTGCCATATTGGCTTTGATAAGAAAAGCTCAAAGGATAGAAGCATCTACGTTGTTTTTGGCAACGAGAGTTCTTGGCTTTGATAAGACTAAAGTCTTTAAAGGGCCATAGAACTCTCGTTGTTTTTGCCATATTGGGTTTGATAAGAAAAGCTCAAATGATAGAAGCATCTACGTTGTTTTTGGCAACGAGAGTTCTGGCCCTTAAAGACTAAAGTCTTTAAAGGGCCTAGAAGCAGAACTTCGTTGTTTTTGCCATATTGGCTTTGATAAGAAAAGCTCAAAGGATAGAAGCATCTACGTTGTTTTTGGCAACGAGAGTTCTGTGGCCCTTTAAAGACTAAAGTCTTTAAAGGGCCACAGAACTCTCGTTGTTTTTGCCATATTGGCTTTGATAAGAAAAGCTCAAAGGATAGAAGCATCTACGTTGTTTTTGGCACAGAACTCTCGTTATTTTTGCCATATTGGCTTTGATAAGAAAAGCTCAAAGGATAGAAGCATCTACGTTGTTATTGGCACAGAACTCTCGTTGTTTTTGCCATATTGGCTTTGATAAGAAAAGCTCAAAGGATAGAAGCATCTACGTTGTTTTTGGCAACGAGAGTTCTGTGGCCATATTGGCTTTGAAAGACTAAAGTCTTTAAAGGGCCACAGAACTCTCGTTGTTTTTGCCATATTGGCTTTGATAAGAAAAGCTCAAAGGATAGAAGCATCTACGTTGTTTTTGGCAACGAGAGTTCTGCGGCCCTTTAAAGACTAAAGTCTTTAAAGGGCCACAGAACTCTCGTTGTTTTTGCCATATTGGCTTTGATAAGAAAAGCTCAAAGGATAGAAGCATCTACGTTGTTTTTGCCATATTGGGCTTTGATAAAAAAAGCTCAAAGGATAGAAGTATCTACGTTGTTTTTGGCAACGAGAGTTCTGTGGCCCTCTAAAGACTAAAGTCTTTAAAGGGCCACAGAAGTCTCGTTGTTTTTGCCATATTGGCTTTGATAAGAAAAGCTCAAAGGATAGAAGCATCTACGTTGTTTTTGGCAACGAGAGTTCTGTGGCCCTTTAAAGACTAAAGTCTTTAAAGGGCCACAGAACTCTCGTTGTTTTTGCCATATTGGCTTTGATAAGAAAAGCTCAAAGGATAGAAGCATCTACGTTGTTTTTGGCCACAGAACTCTCGTTGTTTTGTCATATTGGCTTTGATAAGAAAAGCTCAAAGGATAGAAGCATCTACGTTGTTTTTGGCAACGAGACTCTTTTAAAGACTTTAGTCTTTAAAGGGCCACAGAACTGTGTTTTTGCCATATTGGCTTTGAAAGAAAAGCTCAAAGGATAGAAGCTTTTGTTTTTGGGCCACAGAACTCTCGTTGTTTTTGCCATATTGGCTTTGATAAGAAAAGCTCAAAGGATAGAAGCATCTACGTTGTTTTTGGCAACGAGAGTTCTGTGGCCCTTTAAAGACTAAAGTCTTTAAAGGGCCACAGAACTCTCGTTGTTTTTGCCATATTGGCTTTGATAAGAAAAGCTCAAAGGATAGAAGCATCTACGTTGTTTTTGGCAACGAGAGTTCTGTGGCCCTTTAAAGACTAAAGTCTTTAAAGGGCCACAGAACTCTCGTTGTTTTTGCCATATTGGCTTTGATAAGAAAAGCTCAAAGGATAGAAGCATCTTCATTGTTTTTGGCCACAGAACTCTCGTTGTTTTTGCCATATTGGCTTTGATAAGAAAAGCTCAAAGGATAGAAGCATCTACGTTGTTTTTGGCAACGAGAGTTCTGTGGCCCTCTAAAGACTAAAGTCTTTAAAGGGCCACAGAACTCTCGTTGTTTTTGCCATATTGGCTTTGATAAGAAAAGCTCAAAGGATAGAAGCATCTACGTTGTTTTTGGCAACGAGAGTTCTGTGGCCCTTTAAAGACTAAAGTCTTTAAAGGGCCACAGAACTCTCGTTGTTTTTGCCATATTGGCTTTGATAAGAAAAGCTCAAAGGATAGAAGCATCTACGTTGTTTTTGGCAACGAGAGTTCTGTGGCCCTTTAAAGACTAAAGTCTTTAAAGGGCCACAGAACTCTCGTTGTTTTTGCCATATTGGCTTTGATAAGAAAAGCTCAAAGGATAGAAGCATCTACGTTGTTTTTGCCATATTGGCTTTGATAAGAAAAAGCTCAAAGGATAGAAGCATCTACGTTGTTTTTGGCAACGAGAGTTCTGTGGCCCTTTAAAGACTAAAGTCTTTAAAGGGCCACAGAACTCTCGTTGTTTTTGCCATATTGGCTTTGATAAGAAAAGCTCAAAGGATAGAAGCATCTACGTTGTTTTTGGCAACGAGAGTTCTGTGGCCCTTTAAAGACTAAAGTCTTTAAAGGGCCACAGAACTCTCGTTGTTTTTGCCATATTGGCTTTGATAAGAAAAGCTCAAAGGATAGAAGCATCTACGTTGTTTTTGGCAAGAACTCTCGTTGTTTTGTGGGCTTTAAAGACTAAAGTCTTTAAAGGGCCACAGAACTCTCGTTGTTTTTGCCATATTGGCTTTGATAAGAAAAGCTCAAAGGATAGAAGCATCTACGTTGTTTTTGGCAACGAGAGTTCTGTGGCCCTCTAAAGACTAAAGTCTTTAAAGGGCCACAGAACTCTCGTTGTTTTTGCCATATTGGCTTTGATAAGAAAAGCTCAAAGGATAGAAGCATCTACGTTGTTTTTGGCAACGAGAGTTCTGTGGCCCTTTAAAGACTAAAGTCTTTAAAGGGCCGCAGAACTCTCTTTGTTTTTGCCATATTGGCTTTGATAAGAACTGCTCAAAGGATAGAAGCATCTACGTTGTTTTTGGCACAGAACTCGCGTTGTTTTTGCCATATTGGCTTTGATAAGAAAAGCTCAAAGGATAGAAGCATCTACGTTGTTATTGGCACAGAACTC
>NW_027130538.1:0-1601 GCF_026122565.2 Emydura macquarii macquarii | reverse complement strand
CCGTGCTTCTACGCTTCCTTGCTTGTATGCTTCCTTGCATGCTTCCTTGCATGCTTACGTCTTTGATTGCATGCTTCCTTGCTTGCATGCTTCTCTTCTTGCATGCTTTCTTGTATGCTTCCTTTGCATTCTTTCTCCTTTGGTTTCATGCATCCTTGCTGGCCTTCTCCTTTGATTGCATGCTTCCTTGCTTACATGCTTCCTTTTTTGCATGCTTCTTTGTTTGCATGCTTTCTTGTATGCTTCCTTTGCATTCTTGCTCCTTTGATTGCATGCTTCCTTGCTTGCTTGCTCCTTTGATTGCATGTTTCCTTGCATGTTTCCTCCTTTGATTGCATGCCTTCTTGCTTGCATGCTTCCTTGCATGTTTTATCCCCTGATTGCATGCTTCCTTCCTTGCATGCTTCCCTTCTTGCATGCTTCTTGGTTTCAATAATTTCTTCTATGCTTCCTTTGCATTCTTGCTCCTTTGAATGCATGCTTCCTTGCTTGCTTGCTCCTTTGATTGCATGATTCCTTGGATGCTTGTTGCTTTTATTGCATGCTTCCTTTCTTGCATGCTTCCTACGTTGCTTCCGTGCTTCTACGCTTCCTTGCATGTATGCTTCCTTGCATTCTTCCTTGCATGCTTAGGTCTTTGATTGCATGCTTCCTTGCTTGCATGCTTCTCTTCTTGCATGCTTCTTTGTTTGCATGCTTTCTTGTATGCTTCCTTTGCAGTCTTGCTCCTTTGATTGCATGCTTCGTTGCTTGCTTGCACCTTTGATTGCATGCTTCCTTGCTTGCTTGCTCCTTTGATTGCCTACTTCCTATCACGTTTCCTCCATTGATTGCATGCTTCCTTGCTTGCTTGCTCCTTTGATTGCCTACTTCCTATCACGTTTCCTCCATTGATTGCATGCTTCCTTGCTTGCATGCTTCTTTCGTAGATTTGTGCTTGTACGCTTCCTTACATTCATGGTTCCCTGCATGCTTCCTTGCATGCTTCCGCCTTCGATTGCAGGCTTGCTTGCTTGCATGCTTCCTTTGATTGCATGCTTCTTTGTTTGCTTTCTTTATTGTATGCTTCCTTTGCATTCTTGCTTCTTTGATTGCATGCTTCCTTGCTTGCTTGCTCCTTTGATTGCATGTTTCCTTGCATGTTTCCTCCTTTGACTGCATGCTTGCTTGCTTGCATGCTTCCCTTCTTGCATGCTTCTTGGTTTCACTGATATCTTCTATGCTTCCTTTGCATTCTTGCTCCTTTGATTGCATGCTTCCTTGCTTGCTTGCTCCTTTGATTGCATGATTCCTTGAATGCTTGCTCCTTTTATTGCATGCTTCCTTCGTTGCTTCCGTGCTTCTACGCTTCCTTGCTTGTATGCTTCCTTGCATGCTTCCTTGCATGCTTACGTCTTTGATTGCATGCTTCCTTGCTTGCATGCTTCTCTTCTTGCATGCTTTCTTGTATGCTTCCTTTGCATTCTTTCTCCTTTGGTTTCATGCATCCTTGCTGGCCTTCTCCTTTGATTGCATGCTTCCTTGCTTACATGCTTCCTTTTTTGCATGCTTCTTTGTTTGCATGCTTTCTTGTATGCTTCCTTTGCATTCTTGCTCCTTTG
>NW_027130537.1:0-1589 GCF_026122565.2 Emydura macquarii macquarii | reverse complement strand
TACACCTAAAATACCACACTGTCAGCCACTCCTTTAGTGCCTAAACTAAAGGTTTATTGTAAAAGGAAAGGAATAAACCATGAGAGACATGTTAAAGGTTTAATGTAAATCACAGATATACAAATGATTAAAAGTCCATATACATCAGGTTTCTGGAAGAAATGTGGATTTGCAGGCTTGTGTAGTTCTCTCTGGTTTAGATCCAGTACCTGGATGGGTCTAAGTCCTTCGGTTCAGTTGCAAGATGAATTGGTCCAGAGATAGGTGTAGGTCTGCAGACTGGACAGGAACAAAGACAAAATCTGGCTTGATCTTATAAGCACCCTCCTCCGGCCATGCGGCCTGTGGGCAGTCACAAGACTCAAAATGGAGTCCATAGTCACATGGGCCAATCCTGGTAACTCCTCTGGTGTGCCTGGGGTCCATAATCACAAAGGACAGTCCTGATGCTTCATCAGGTAGGCTGCCTGCAATGGAATCCAGAGTCACGTAAGCAGGTTCTGGTGACTCATTGGTGATGCTGGCCTCTCCCTCAGGGCCCCTTGCAGCTGGGAATGCCTTAATGGGCCATTATGCAGGCCATTGTTCTGCAGCCTTCCTATCTGGGGTGTTGCCCAGGCAGAACAATTTGAAATACAGATATCTCAAATACATCTATAACTTCTATTTCAAATATCACACATGAACATAAGTATTATTATCTTACTTAGCCCATTTTAACCTTCCTAACAGTACCTGACATGGAATATCCCACATGGATTATTATGATTCTGCCATACTGATGTCACCCAATATACTAAATGCCCCCCCACTCAAGCCAGCCCGCATGACACTGGGTGAGGACTTAAACACCACCCTCGAGGAATGAGACCCCACAGGGACCAAGCACTTCAAGGCCCCCATGGACGTCCTCCAGAAGATTACAGACCATCACTCCTTGGTGGAAGTCTGGCATGACCACCACCCGGACGACATCATCACCTTCACCTTTGTCCAGGAGGGGGAAGAGCTGTTGAGCCACATCTGGTTGGACAGATTCTACCTCTCCCATTACCATTTCTTGCAAGCCCAATCCTCCGGCGTATGGCTGGCCCCATTCTCGGATCACAACGTGGTGACCATGACGGCCTCTCTCACTGTGGAGAAGCCGGGGCCGGCCTACTGGCACTTTAACAACAACCTGCTGGAGGACATGGGCTTCATGGCGTCCTTCCTAAAGTTCTGGCTGGCCTGTCGGGAGAAGAGGCATACCTTTCCCTTGGCATGGCTTTGGTGGAATGTGGGGAAGGTGGACGCAACTACACTCAGGGGGCCAGCCGGCAGAGAGATGTGGGGATAGAACAGCTGGAGTGGGAGGTCTTAGTGCTGGAGAGGCGTCTAGTTGCCAGCCCCGAGGATCCATCCCTCTGCAGAGCATGCTGGAAGAAGCAAGAGGAGCTCCGGGTCCTCAAAGACCTTTGGGCTCGGGGTGCCTTCGTTCAATGCCACATCCGTCTCCTTCGGAAGATGGATCGCGGCTCCCGCTTCTTCTATGCCCTGGAGAAAAAGAGGGTGTGGAAACGGAGAGAAAAACTCTCTGATAGGTTCGG
>NW_027130536.1:0-1580 GCF_026122565.2 Emydura macquarii macquarii | reverse complement strand
CAGGGAAAGGTTAAGCTGAAAATAGCTACATTTTCCAGAAAATTTCCTAGAGACATACCTGTGTTCCTTTCCCTATTTCCCACTGAAATTAGGGGTAAATATTGAGGTTTCTTATCAATCTTATTGCGTTATTACATGGGAAAATGTGTTTGTAAGTAGTTTAATGTACACAATAATTTATAGTATTTGAAGCAACATAAAACTCTGTTGTCACCCACAATTTACAGCACAAACTGTCCTGCAGACAGTGGTGGGGATGTTCATTTGTAACTCTCTGACTGTGGATGGGCTCCCCCGTCAGCTCCTGGAGCCCCCTGGCTGGCAGGCCCTTGGGGGTTAAGCAGCGCGTACAGGGCACCCGGATACCTGCCCCAAGTGTCTTTATTACTCTTTATGCTCCAAGTACATTGCAGCACAGCAGCAGTTATGTGGAGCCCCTTCCTGCTGCCTGGCTCAGCCTATTACGCTGCTGCTCTCTGCTCAGCACTACCCACCCGGTGAGCTTGTTACCTCACAGGCTCCTGACAGGTGCACGTGATTCCCTCAGGCCCTTCCAAACTCAACTGCCTCAGTGCCTTTAACTCTAACTACACCTGTGCCCTGGCCGTTCTCAGTGACCAGGGGCTGTTTCCAAAGGGTAGCTGCTAACAACCCCTGTCACACTGCCATGATTGTGTGATTAAAATAACACCAAATGTAAATTGTTTTCTTATTATTCAACTTAGAATCCAGATCCACCAATATCTTTGCTCTGGACAGCCATGTCAGTATATAATTTTACAGATTTTCTTCTCTGCCTCACCTGCTGTTTTAGTTCGAAATGGAAATCCTTCCCACTTATTTTGAAAAACCATCTGTATCTGTCAGTACACACTGGTATCTCCTCCTCATTACTGTGTATGGTGCCGTTAAATCTGCACCCAGCAATTCTGAGGGTTTAACAATCCATGCGCAAGGACACAGGCTAGAGTTCTAATTTGGAGCTCTCCTATGACATGTTTATAATAATCCCATATATAGTAAGAAAAGTCAGCATATAATGTGTTTTTATATAATGGTTAATGTCTCCACACAGTCACAGTCTAAGTTTGGGTCCTTTTTCAAGAGTAAATAAGTACAGGCCAAACTTCTGCAACTGTAACTTCCATAAATACGCTGTGACAGACTGGGACCCAGCTGTTTTTAGATCTTTGGAGGAATCTCAGCATGTCCAATGTGGATCTTTAATGTATTTGTGCTACGTGGCCACGCTAGCTTCCATCCTGGGGGCCCAGGGCTGCATCCATTTTTGGCACATGTCAGCTAGGAGGTTTCCAAATCTCCACACCCCCTCCACCTCAGCCCAGGTTGTCCTCTCATCCCCCACTCCCCACACTTTCCAGGATGGCAGCTCCTTGGCCCAGGCAATCGGCCTCTGTCACATGCTAAAGCCCCTTCGCACCATTTTCAGCCCACACCATGGATGGCACCTGCCAACCTACCTCTCTTCTTTTCCCCTCCCCATCACCAACTCCTGCCCAGCAAACCCCTACCCCGCATCCCAAAAGGGCAGCCAGCATGAAGCAGCGCAGCCTCTACCT
>NW_027130535.1:0-1594 GCF_026122565.2 Emydura macquarii macquarii | reverse complement strand
AAAGGAGACAGGAACTCAGTAGGATCCTCAGCAGGCACCGTGGTGCCCAACCCCCATTGAATATAATGGGAGTTAGGCACCGAGGGTCAGATTTTAAAGGTAATTAGGCACTTAACTCTCTTGATTTCAATGGGCGCAGTTCCTAAATACCTTTAAACAGCTGACCTGTGGGAACTCCTCGCCATGGCCAAAAGCATCACTAGGTTAAAAAAAAAACCTAGATGTCAGGGATGGGTCCATTGAGGGTTGTTAGCCAAGATGGTCAGGGACACAACCCCATGCTCAATGCGACCCTAAACCCCTGACCACCAGAAGCCAGGAGGGAAAGACAGGGGTGAATCACTCATAATTGCTATGTTCTGGACGCTCCTCTGAAGCTCTGGTACAAACCACTGTCAGAGACAGGATACGGGGCTCCATGGACCATCAGTCTGACCTGGCACGGTAGCCTCCACGTTCTTTGTGTTGACTTAGACAGCCACATCCCATTTCCAAAAATGACTTTGGGCAGGCTTTTAAAAATATTTTCGTGCCTTTGAAAATCTGACCCCTTACACTTAGGATTCTAAGTCCCGCTAACTCTAGCGAGACTTACAGCCCATTTCAGGGGTATTTAGACACCTCACACTGCAGATAGGTGCCTGGTCAGATTTTCAAAAGTGTCAAGGTCCATAACTGCCATTGAAACCCACGACAATTTGTCACCTGAAGACTTCTGGAAATGACACTAGCTGACTAAATACCTTTAACGATCTTAAACGCCTACGTGCCCGTCACTTTGAAAATTGAATGTGGGCTCCTAAACCACTTAGGCCCTGTTTAAAATTTAACCAACGCCCTTTGTAAATGTAAAGTGCTCTGAGAGTCACATATGAACATGGCTTTATAAGAACAATTAAGCTGAGTTGTCCCTGCTTGTCTAGAGGCAGGGGTGGGCTAGTAGCTATAATGCTAAACTAAGACTCAGCAGCAGAGCTGGAAAATAGAAACTAGGTCTTCTAATGTCCTGGATGACCTTGGCCAACGCACTTCACTTCACCAGGACTCAGTTTCTCCATCTGTAGGGCGAGGCTAATGATACTCCATCTCTCTTGTAAAGTACTTTGTGATCAGTGGATGAAAAGTGCTATAAGAAAACACAGGGATTCTTATTAAAATGTCCTGCATGTACCATTATTTCAGAACAAATGAAAAGTTGCCTGCCCGGAGGCTCCTATTTTACCCTACTAAAAGAACAGGATAAGCATTGGCGCCTGGTTTCCAAATAAAGCCGCTATCCTCCTTTGGTGGACCTCCAAATCCCTGCCACACGATAATTCCCTCGTTAGGTTGATGACCTGGCTCCTGAGCTGATGACCTGGTAGATGCTAAACATACTTGTGCCTGCATGTTTGCCTGGGGATTCTCAAGGGAGCCTAACAGGGTTAGGAACCCAGCTTCCCACGGGTGTTCAGTAGGAGAAAAGCTCTGCCTTTCTGCCCTTTTGGAAAATCTCAGCTGAACTTTTCAAAGGTGACACGTGATTTTGGATGCCCTCCTGGAGCCACCTTGAAGGGGCCTGATCCACAGAACATCCTGAGCTCCCCGCCACTCT
>NW_027130534.1:0-1561 GCF_026122565.2 Emydura macquarii macquarii | reverse complement strand
GAAGAGATGGGATTCACCTAACGAAGAGAGGGAAGAGTATCTTTGCAGACAGGCTGGCTAACCTAGTGAGGAGGGCTTTAAACTAGGTTCGACGGGGGATGGAGACCTAAGCCCGAAGGTAAGAGGGGAAGAGGGACACCACAAGGAAGCAGAAGGAGGAGGGTGCAGCAGGGAGGCCTCCCGATTCATACTGTGAAAGTAGGCCAATCTGCTACTTACCTCAAGTACCTGTACACAAATGCAAGAAGCCTGGGAAACAGGCAGGAGGAACTGGAAGTCCTGGCACAGTCAAGAATACGACATGATTGGAATAACTGAGACTTGGTGGAGTAACTCACACGACTGGAGCACTGTCATGGATGGGCATAAACTGTTCAGGAAGGACAGGCAGGGGCGAAAGGGTGGAGGAGTTGCACTGTATATAAGAGAGCAATATGACTGCTCTGACCTCCAGTATGAAACTGGAGATAAGCCAGTTGTGTGTGTCTCTGGGTTAAGCTCAGAAGCAAGAACAATAAGAGTGATGTCGTGTTGGGTGTCTGTTAGAGATCACCAGACCAGGAGGATGAGGTAGATGAGGCTTTCTTTACTCAACGAGGGAAAGTTTCCAGTTCACAGGAAGGACCTGATTCCCATGGGGACTTCAATCACCCTGACATCTGCTGGAAGAGCAATAAAACAGAACACAAATAATCCAGGAAGTTTTTGGAGAGTGTCGCTGACAATTTCCTGGTGCAAGTGCTGGAGCAACCAACTAGGGGCCGTGCTTCTCTTGACCTGCTGCTCAGGGAAGATTTGGTAGGGGAAGTAAAAGTGGGTGGCAACCTAGGCAGCAGTGACCATGAGATGGTCAAGTTCAGGATCCTGACAAAAGGAAGAAAGGAGAACAGCAGGATACGGACCATGGACTTCAGAAAAGCGGACTTTGAGTCCCTCAGGGAACTGATGGGCAGGATTCCCTGGGAGTCTAATATGAGGGGGAAAGGAACCCAAGAGAGCTGGCTGTATTTTAAAGAAACCTTATTGAGGGCACAGGAGCAAACTATCCCGATGTGCCGAAAGAATAGCAAATATGGTAGGCGTCCAGGTTGGCTTAACAAAGAAGTCTTTGGTGAACTTAAACACAAAAAAGAAGTTTACAAGAAGTGGAAGCTTAGTCAGATGACTAGGGAGGATTATAAAAATACTGCTCGTACATGCAGGAATGAAATCAGGAAGGCCAAAGCACAATTGGAGTTGCAGCTAGCAAGGGACGTGAAGGGGAACAAGAAGGCTTTCTACAGGTATGTTGCCAACAAGAGGAAGATTAGGGAAAGTGTGGGCCCCTTAGAGAATGAGGGAGGCAACCTAGTGACCGAGGATGTGGAGAAAGCTGAGGTACTCAATGCCTTTTTTGCCTCTGTCTTCACAGACAAGGTCAGCTCCCAGACTGCTTCACTGGGTGGCACAGAATGGGAAGGAGGCGAACATCCTGCAGTGCTGAAGGAACAGGTCCAAAACTATGGAAGGATTGGACATACACAAGTCCATGGGGCCAGATACAATGCACCCGAGAGTGTGC
>NW_027130533.1:0-1598 GCF_026122565.2 Emydura macquarii macquarii | reverse complement strand
AATCCTCTCTTGCACAATTTCCAGTCACAGATAAAAATTGACCAAGCCATCCACCCGTCTCTAGAACGCCTGCAGGGAAACAGGAGGTGTTTAGTTGAGAAATCCCACACTGTGTTCCCTTCTGCATAGAGCAGGACACAGGACACACTGAGACTGAAAATCATCTGCCCCGATCTATTTCAGCCTCAGGGAACACTTGCCTGCAGAGGGTCTTATCAGACCGTGGCAACACTGGACTGGGAATCTGGAGGCCTGAGCCTTATAGCCAGCTCTGCCACTTGGGCAAGTCACATCACCTCTGGCATCTCTCTTACCCTTTGACTGTCTTGTCTACTGAAAGAGTGAGCCCTTGAGCTCTGGGACTGTCTCTCACTATGTTTGTCCAGTGCCCTGCACAATGCTCTCCTGATCGTGATACGCTGAACATACTGTAAGATAAATGATAAGAAATAAGATGGCTTAAATGTGATATACATACAGGGTTCAAGTCCCTTTGTCTCTTCAGCTCCCTAGTATGCTCTCTCCACTCATACACAGAGGTTTTCAGAACAGTAGAGCAGCTGATGCACCAGGACCATGACCGAAGTGGAAGGAAGAAGAAATTCTGGTTCCAGAGTCTGGGGCAGCTGTTGAGGAGGCTCAGAGCCAGGCAGAGAACAGCCAGGAGAAGGGAAATTCAGTTAACTATGTCAGGCCAGTGACAAATCTCCCCTCACAAAGGGGGACTTTGATTCTAAGGCTGCATGAAACCCATTGTGTTCACAACCAATGTACCTGGAGACTTTGATAAACCAGGGCATTGTGGGAAAGGATTAGAAGAGATCAGGAAGTGCCTATTTTTTTCAGCTAGTCAGTCTTGAGCGGACAGCTTCTTGTTTGAGTTTCTGTCTTCATATTTGTTTCCAAACTGCAACCTTCTGGCTAAGGGCATCTCTTTGTTGGGACAGAAACCTATTGTGCATGAAAAAGTGTAGAATGAACTTCCATTATGCGCTGTTCTTACAATCTATCCTCCACCATCCGTGTCCATGTCACATAGCATAGCCACTGAATTACAGCCATGGGGGTAGATGGTGTACCAGCCATGCAGAATGTTCCTTCTGGCTAAGAGCCCCTGGCAATTTTTGCTCCTGTATGAATGAGGAATTGAAACATAAATTAGTTCTCTAACTGTTCTCGGAGCAAGCACTCATTGGCTACTGTATATTACACTGAAGAATGAATCAATCTGAATCAACTACAGATAAGTGGAAAGATGTCTTTGGGCCACCCGCTCCTTCCCCTCTCTGTATAGAGACCAAGAACTGGAGTATCCCTTTAAATAGTTTGAGAGCCCTCTGATGTTTCTGAGTTCAGAAACCTACCAGAGCAGCAACGTATGGCTCTAGCTAGGCCTCGCATGTTGTAAATATTTAGCAAACACTGTCATTTAGACCCCACAGTGTCCGTGCTCCTTCTTGATATTGAGTTTGAGGTGTAATGCATAAGACACTACAGCCATCCAGCCCTGTGTGCTCTCTGCAAGAACATCTCAGCCAGAGCTGACGGTCTGGCTCAAAGCATCTTGGGTACTCATGGATAGGAACATTTTCATCAAA
>NW_027130532.1:0-15776 GCF_026122565.2 Emydura macquarii macquarii | reverse complement strand
ACTTCAAACGAAATAGCCTGATTAATGAACCCTACTGGAAAGATCAATAGGAAGAGGCTTGAAACTTAGGTAACTGACAGAAACCAACAGTCAATGCCATGGACTGGAAGATTTATTTAGGCTTCTTAACTTTATTTCATTTCACTTCATGTCCAGTGAGCAGTGTTGTCCCTATCTGTATAATTTGGAAGTGATTTACTGGAATTACAAAACCTATTTTTTATTTCAGCGTTTGCTGTTGCTGCTTTAGAAAATTATGCAGGAAAGATCGCACAAGGGGGCTAAAAAATGGAGTGGGGATGGGGACTCGATTTTTAAGCAGCTTCAATGGTTTCTTTATTTTTTTTAAGAAATGCATTTGCCTATGACACTGTCTCTCCAGTGAAATGATTACTGCTCCATTACTCTATTGATACAATATTGTGCATGCTAGTGTCCTATTTCTATACAGTAGCTTGAAATGTATTAACTTATATTGTAGCTGTGATGTATTCCTGTGACAAACAAGTCTTCACAATTTTTTAAAAGTTTTTTAATTTATTTTTTTCTTTTGGGGGTAAAGTTTGCTCTACCAAATTGATCATAAGAAACTGATCTGTATGGATGTTGCTATAGTGACATGCAATTATATATGATTTTGTTTATAAAAAAAGGAAAAGCAAAAGAAACACTGGTGTTAGCTTAATCTTAATGTCTGGTGTATGTCCTGGTGAAATTATCACTATTCCAGTGTAGGAGAACAATGACTATGTTCTTTGAATGAGCCGTTGTTTGTGCTTTTTGTCATGTTATGCAGTGAACTATTTTTCAGGTCTGATCAGTGATTATTTTTCCAACTCATTGTTTCTGTAAGGAATTATTTCATTAATGGACCATTCTTAGCAGTTTTCCTCCATGTTGGAATACCATGAATGTGAGTCAGTGTATAGCCCTCCTACATTGAGCAAGTAAACTTATCACCTCCCTGCAGTGCCAGGGCCCCTCACAAGGAGGCAAATTCATTTTAATCCAATACGTGCTGTGGGGTGGATGGGGGGATTTTTGATGCCCTCTCACCTTCAGCAGCCCAGCTGACACTTCTCTTCTGTCTCGGTGCCCAGCCACGGCCAGGAGGAGCTTTGCTGGGAGAGTTTGGTTACGTTTCCCAGAGTCTCTCCAGAGTCTCCTTCTCCTCCTTCTCTCTGCAGGAGCAGCTACTCCTCTGCTAATCCCCCTCTAGGAGCCCCCTGCACTCTCTGAAACTCACATTCCACCATTTCCTTCTCTCTGTGTGTCCCTTTGGGAACAGAAACAAGGAATAGGAGAGAGAATCTCAGTGGGACGGTCCCAACCCCTGCATGTTCATTTCGGGGCAGGAGGTTTGTGTATCTAACTGATGCAGACTCAGCATCACACGCTACAGGCCAGATGCTGCCCTCCACGACCCACGAGCTGCCACTTGGAGCCAACGTGGCCAGGTCCTGGGGGTCACTGGCTGTAGTCCCTGCCTTGTTCCCAGCAGCCAGGCAGAGGCCAGCCTTTAGCCTTTGCCAGGAGAGCGATTGCAAAGAGGAAGGCATGTGAGTGAAGACAAAATAAATGTTAATTCCATTGCTAACAATCTGTTTAGAAGTGTGTTGTTGAAATGTAAATTAACGTATTGACACCTTGTTACAGTAATAATATTTTCTAAATGAGAACAAGCTTGCTTTTTTCTTTCCATATTTTACATTGAGATTTCACAGAGTAGAATATTCTGACAAGAGTGACTGATCCCCGTCCGTCACCGTCTGCTACCCCTGGGCCAGGGAATGGGGAGAGATTACAGGGGTAGCAACATGTGATGGGGCAGCAGAAGACATGAGCTGTCTGTCCGTATTTCCTACCAGTGTCACCCTGTGCCAGGAGCCGTTTGTTGCACTGCACCGGGGTGGGGCAAACACATGGGGAGGTGGGAAAAGCTGCATGGGCCCCTTCCTTTGAGCAGGTCCCATTCACCCAGCCTGGCCCCTCGCTCACACAGCCCTGGGGCTGGGCTCTCACCCCCATTCCCCTGGCCCAGCTACCCAATCCCCTCCCCCAGCTCTCCCCACTCCTCACACTCCCCCCATCGCACTAGGACCAGCTCCCCCCACAGGCTGAGGCTGTAGCGCAGAGCGGCCGTACAGCAGGGCCCCGGTGCTCTCACACCTGCCCCTGCGCTGCTCCCTGTGGCCGTTTCACTCCCCGCCATGGGTAGAGACCCCCCCCGGGCAGGAAATGCTGGGACCATCGCGCTCACTGGGCTCCCCCACAATCGTCATTTCTGTGAGAGTCTCCCCCCTCGTTACATCCCCCAGAGTCTTCCTTATCTCAGCTGTGCTCTTCCCTTCCTGCTGCTGCAGCGCCCTCCCCACCTCCACCCTCAGCCTCCACCCCTGACATTCACCCCACCCAATCCTCACACCCCCTGCCCTGCCCCCCAGCCCAGCAGCCAGTTCCCCTCACCCCCCTTTTCTGCCCCTCTCCCCTCCCCCAGCTCACAGGCCTGGTGCTGGGAACTGAGGGGCGGGTGGGGGGGGGCAGGTGATGCCCTTTAGACCCTCCCCTGGGCACAGGCCTAGGGGCTGCTCAGCGCTGGGAGGGGACAGTCTCTGCCGCAGGTGTCGCTGTCAGGGACAGAGATTCCCTCCGGCCTGGGCTGGGACCAGGCAGATGATCAGGGGAGCCGCGTTTTTACCCCCAGCACTGACACCAGGATAGAAATAAGGACGAAGCGTCCCGGAGAAGGTGCCAGTGACAGTGCAGAGCTGGGACCTGTCAGTGACATTGTAAAATGAGACCTCGCCCGCCTCATAGTCCAGGAAAATCCCCACCCGGCTGGGCCTGACGCTCACGGGGATGGGGGGTTGAGGGGTAGTTGTGGGCCTTGTATTTCCCATACCACAGCCACACAGCCCAGTATCCATCCTCAGGTGTGAGTTTGACCGTCCACCTTCCTGCTCACAGAGTCCCTAAAAACCCCCAGAGCCCAGCTAGGCTTGTCTCCCACCTGCACCTCCCAGTAACGCCTCCTGCCCGGGAACCCCTCAGCGCCCAGCACACAGGGCCAATAATCAAATCTCTCAGGATTGTCGGGCAGATCCTGGCGTGTGTCTCCGCATCTCACACGTTTCCGATCCTCAGACAGGACGAGTTTGGGATTTGCCGTGTCTGGATCCAGAGTCACGTCCACTGGGGAGAGAGTCACAGAATCAAGGACGGGGCAGGGGCTGGTCACGGGGATCAGAGGGAAATTAACCTGGGTCCCCGTTAATCGCTGGGGGGGGGGGTTGTTACCCGTTAAGGGGAGTCAGGGCCCCTCTGCCCATGGGAGCGAACTTGAGGGGAAGGAGAGCAGGAGTGGGGGAGGGGTGGGGTGGGAAGGTGTCAGCGGGGGCAGGGCAGGGGAGGGCAGAGTGAGGTACAAGCTGGGAGAAGTGGGGGTGTCTAGGGCAGGGGTGGTCACCGGAGGGCAGAGCAAGGTCTGGGGCAGGTTCCAGGGGGCAGAGTGGGGTGATGGGAGGGGTGGGTGTCGGAAGGCTGGGGGGAAGAGGAACCCCAGGGAGGCAGAGGGGGAGTGAAATGGGGGGCTGGCCCTAGAGGACTAGAGGGAGCGGGGGAAGGGGCAGCCCCCAGTGGCAGAGGAGTCACCAGGAGAGTGGGGGGCACCAGGTGGGCAAAGGATGGGGTGGGGGAAGGTGCAGGTGACAAGGGGACAAAGGGGGTGAGGGGTGGGGCAGGCACCAGAGGGGAATGGGGGAGTGAGGGGTGTTGTGGGCACTAACAGGGAGATGGGGGAGGAAAGGGGCAGACCCCAGGAGGCAACAGGGGAATGGGAGAAGGGCAGACGTCAGGAGGGAGGGGAAGAGGGTGGTGAGGGTGGGTGCCATGGGCAGGGGGGAGTGAGGAAGGGCAGGCACCAGGAGGGCTGAGGGGGCTAGTGGAGGGGTGAATGCAAGGAAGGCACAGAGGGGAGGGGCAGGAGCCAGGGGGAAATGGGGGGTGAGGAAGCAGATAAGCACAGGGAGCTCAGAAGAGACGGGTGGGAAGGACAAGCCCTAGGGGGCAGTGGGGAGCAAAGGGAGGGGTGGGCACCAGGAAGGCAGAGGGAGGATAAGAGGTGCGACCCAGAGGGTAAAGGGAGTGGGGGAGGGGTGGGTGCCAGGGGGCCCAAGTAGGGGTGAGGGAAAGGGCTTGCAGGAGGGCAAGAGATGGGGGTGAGGGTAAAGAAGGGCCTCAGGGGGCAGAGGAGGAGCAAAGGGAGGGGCTGGCCCCAGGAGACTGGAGGGAGTGAGGGTGCAGGAGCCAGGGAGGCAGAGGGGGGCGAGGGGACGGGCAGGAGTTGGAGGTGGAGAAGGAAGGAGCTTGTGCTGGGGGATGGGGAAGGGTTGGAGGCCAGGGTAGGAGAAGAAAGAGGCAGGCACCGGGGGGCAGACTGGGGGAGAGGCTGGTCTGGAGGGACAGTGGTGCAGCGTGGGATGGGGCAGACACCAGGTTCAACAAGGGGCAAAGGGAGGAGCAGGCATCAGAGGGTAGAGGGGGAAGGGAAGGGGCGGGTGCTGGGGGCAGGGGGTGAGGACAGGTGCCAATAGGACAGAAGGAGGAAAAGGAAGGGGCAGGCAAAAGGAGGGAAGGGGAGAGGGGAGAAGTGGGTGCCAGGTGCAGGGGGGGTGAAAATAGGGGTGTGCACAGATGATCAATAATCCAGATTGTACCTGGCCAATGTCACAGGGGAAGGGAAGGGGCAGGCATCAAGAGAGTAGAAGGGGGTACGGGAAAGGCGGCTGCAAGGGGGACAAAGGGGGGTTGAGCAGAGGGGCAGACACAAGGAGAGTGGGGGGAGGGGATGGCACCAGGGAAGAGAGTGGCAGGGGCCAGGGGGCGTCGAGAGAGGGGATGGACCCCAGGGTGGAAGAGAGGATCAGGGGAGGGACAGATGAGGTGAGGGGAGGGATGGGAGACATAGGAGCCGAGGGGGAAAGGGGAGAAGTGGCTGACAGGGTGTGTGTGGGTGAAGTGATGGGGGCTCCAGGGTGCAGAGGGTAGTTGGGGGGAGGGGCAGGTGCCAGGATGGCAGGGGGCAAAGGGAGGGGCGGGTTCCAGGGGCAGAGTCCAAGTAAACCCCAGCAGGGGAATTTGATCTCAGATCTTTGCTCTGTGTCGAGTAATTTCAGGAGTGCTGGAGAGGGGAAACTGAGGCAGGGAGCTTGCAGGCCACCCTGAGGCAGCTGAGGGGGTGCCCCAGGGCGCCTCCCCATGACATTTCTGTGAAACTGGCACCATGTAACAAAGCTGCTGCCCCTCCCCCCGCGGACAGAGCCTGGCTCTCCCCAGTCTGGCTGTGTGGGCCCCTCACCGCGGTGTCTGACCCCAGCGGAGCCTGCACCAGAGTGAGAACCTGGAGTGAGCGCTGAGCACAGGGTGTTTGTGTCTCCTGCCCAGCTCCCGGCCCCCCCGGCCCAGCTCCCTGCCTCCTCCTGCTGCCCCCAGATCCCTCTGAGCCTCCCCGTCATGACCTCAGGCTGCCCCTGCCCTGCCCTGCTCCTGGGGGTACAGAGCCCCCTGCTGGCTGGATGCTGAACTGGGGGTGACCCAGGGCCCAGCATGGAGCCAGCTGGGTCTCTACAAAACCCTCTGCCTGACCCAGCCAGAGTTTGCTGCTCCCCCTACTGGGCCTTGTCTGCTCTCAGCCCAGGAGCCGTGCAGGGCCGGCAGCCCCTTGTTCTGTCTCTGCAGCGCCTGGCTCCCTTGTGTGCACTATATCAGTAATAACGCTCCCTGCCCAGCCGCTAGGGGCTGCGTGACAGCGCGGGGCCTTCCCCACTGCAAAGTGTCCAAGTTACTCTGCCCCACACGGTCACCCAGCCACTCCCCCGAGCACCGGACGTGGGTCCCTGGGATGAGAGCTGGGGGACTCGAGTGGCACTGACTGGTCGGGGGCTGGTGGGGTGGCTGGAAGGAAAGAGTTAATCCCAGCGCGGTGGCACTTTGCTGCCCGCCCCGGGCTGGTCTTGGCCCTCTGGGTGCAGCACAGGGCGTGTGTCTCTGAGCAGGTCCCTGCCCACTTACCCGGGCCACTCGCCTCAGACACGGATAATCGAAGTGCCAAGGGAAGGAACCGCCCCAGCAGCACTGCAAAGGTCCCAGCACGGGCTGAGCCGGCGAGCACAGCAGCAGAGGCAGCGGCAGAGGGGGGGGTTCAGCCATCAGAGCAGCTGCAACTGCAGGGAGGGGTCAGTTCTAGGCAACAGGCCGGGCTGGGAGCTCTGGCAGCAAGCGCGGTGCCAGCATCAACGACCCTGCTGGACACACTGGGCCTGGCCAGCCTGGGACAGCCAGCGAGTCTCACAGGGCCTGGGACTCTGCCCGGGAGGGGGTGACAGGTTGGGGTGCCCTGCCCAGGACAGGGCGACAGGGGGAGGGGACAGGATGCTCCCCAGGGGTCAGTGATTCCCTAGGATGAGGCACCGGGAAGACGAGCTCAGGATCCCAACAGGCTCATGGGCCGGGCTCAGAACTGGCCAGAGACCAGCCGTGCCGGGGCCGGTGGGAGGGGAGCCGGGATGTGCTGACTCTGGCCGGTCACAGGGAGGAGCCCAGGTTTCGGGCACTACGAGGCGCTGGTGCCAGGAGCAGCTGCAGGGAGTGAATCTCTGCCAGGGGAGGGGCTGGAGTCACTGAAACAGGTTTACCCTCGGTTACCTGCAAATCCTCGGGCTCTTCTGAGTCCTGGAACAAACCAGCAGAGAGAGAGAGGTGAGAATTCACACTGCAGGGGCACCCGGAGCGGGGTGCAGTGCAGAGAGGGGGGACAGACCCTGCTGTCCTGACACAAACAGCCCTGAGGGTGCAGCAGCCGCTCTAACCAGGTATATGGGCCTGTTCCCACCGCACCCAGCTCTGCACCGTCTCACAACAGCCCAGGGCTGGACAGGTTCTGACTCTGTTTTATCTTTTCTGGCCCATGTTCTTGTCCCACATTCATCTGCTGGGTTTCTCTCCTGTGCAGATCACTGCACACCCGCCCAGCCCAGGGGCTGCTCCATACAGGGGAACAGGCTCCCAACAGCTGCTGTGCCCTGCTGTAAGGTCTGAGGCCTTGTGTTCTGGCTAAGCAGTAGCAGCCAGAGTAGCAGAGACAGCAGCCATAAGCTAAGCAGCATGCAGTCACATCTTCACCCTCCTGATGTTACATCCAGACAATGTAGTATCCGGCTGTCCTAATAGTACCGACCACCACCAGATAAAGAAACAGATCTTAAGATGCTTAAAGAAAACGTTGTTTGATAGCATCTGTCTGGCAAGGAATCACTTATCAACAGTTGTGGTTGTAAACTCTACACTTCTTATTGTTTTGTCTGTATGGGACCCACTTCTCTGTTGTGTATTGAATGATTTCTGTTTGGTTCTTCGATTGTTTCTGGCTGTTGCATAACAAAGATAACTAAGTGTGGGTAATTAAGGTGGTCGGGTATGATTGGTCAAAGAATTATTTTGCAATATGTTAGGACTGGTCAAAGATTTATTTTGTAATATGATTGGTTAAGGTGTAGCTAAGCAGGACTCATGAATATCTGAATGATCTGAAGAAGAATCCACCTCCAAGACACCGCCCAAGATCAGACCTGCTAGAATCCGCTGCATGACCCTTACATGCAGCAAGCAAAATCCAGGTGAGACTGATCTTGCCTGGCTAACAGGGAAAGTCCACCTGCCTGATCAGGATTGGTGAGCACAGCCCTGTATGCTTAGCATGGGTACTATGTTTGGTAATTATTAATAAATAGAGAATAGGGATATTACTGTGTAAGGCTCCTTCATACGTAAAAGATCCTGCCGACCTGCAGAGAATTATGCCCGGATATAGTTATTAATTTATTGAATAGGGTAATAGGTTTGCCAATTGCTCTAATTAAAGGATTATGAGGTTCGTATCCTTAATCAGGCTTCAGGTGAGTTTTATAAGGACCCCGGGTACAACACAGGAAGAATTCCAGTGATAACCAGGATTTGTATAATTTTATAAATTTATTAAAACAACATAAAATAATAAACAAATGATTACTATAGAGAAAATAAAATGAATAATCAAATTGATAATGGATTAATACAATCTTAAAAGTAAAGACTTATTTGATAGATATATTTATGATATGCTTTATACTAGTATACTCACACCCTTCCTGGACTTGGTGAAAGAGATGTCTAATTCCTCAAGTTGGAGTTGAGTGGAATAAGAGCTGCTTCAAAGCTAAGAGCTATAAACTAAGACTAACATTACAACTTTAAGAATATAAAATAAAGAATAAATCTTAACACTAAATAAAACTTCAAACAAGGATAGCTGACAGTCGACTGCCCCGATGAGCTGGATTTGATCTTACTTATACCCCCCAGAATATGTGTCCTACATCCGGGCCCATACTTGGCCTTTCCACCTTCAAACTTTTGGGGTACATGTTGTCTATTGGCTACTAGGTTCGTACGTATTATTGACGTATCCACATCCTTCTTCAGGTGGTCTTTTATCTCACCTTTGTTATTTCTAGCTTATTGTGGGTTCTGTGGTGTTCTTGTAAAGTTTCTTGGTAACCAGGACAGCCCCTTCCCCTTTTAATGTCTCTTGACTTATCTAGGGTAAAGGTTATGACCATATATGTCCTATCCTGTCCTACATTGATACTTATCTAAAGCCAAAGGTTGACGTGACCTGTCTAGGGTAAAGGTTATGACCATATATATATATCTTATCCTATTCTACATCTATCTAAACCAAAGGTTGAATATATATATATATAACAGTAGCTGTCATCCAGGATGTGGCCTGGAAGGTACCTTGCATTACAGCTGAATAAAATATCTAATTTTATTATTGACACACAATCATATCAAAATATATATGAAAAATATCTCTAATAATAATGCAAGCAAGCAGGCTAGTTCTATAGGCTACAAATCCCCCCTTTGATGGGGTGGTTGCATAATAAACCCCATCATAAAATGTCTGACTGGTTAGTTGTTTTAGGGAATTCCCTCATTTTTTCCTACTGCTCGTGTAGGAGTAAGAGTATCATAGTGATCTGTACTTCGGTACCTGACCCTCATGGGGACATAATCGTCTTGTTCAGAATTTTGTCTCTGATTGGGTCTGAAATTTTTCTTGTATTTATTAATTTTATATTGCATGAATCCCAATAGGACAAAGATAATGCCTATTGCAATTCCTTGTATTACAATGTATTCCCGTAATCCAATTCCTACTAAAGGAACTGAAGGGATCTCTTTGGTTTCATCCATTAATTGCATAATCGCCTGGTTGGCCTTGTCCATATCATTAGTAATCTGTATGAGGTGAGTCTCTTTACGAGACACTAATGATTTCAATGATAACCCCAATGGGGGAATATGGACAAGGAAGGTTGGTGTATTTTGGATAGTTAAATCTTGGTAATCTGGGTTAGACATAATGGTAGTAATGTTTTCAAAGGTGGGGATAGGAGAAATTGCTTGATTTCCAATTAACACTGGTTGCTTTGGTATAAAACAAAAATTTGGGTCTGTGACCTGACACTCCAAGGAACCATAGCTGTACCTCTTTTGATTGGTTACCACGCAAAATTGGCCATTTCCAGCATAGGACACCTTCTCCATTGGTGTTTTCCACGTTGTCAGCCTCACCAGGCATGACGAGGATGATTTGTTTTGTAACTCTCCCTGTAATCCACACATGACAGTATTTGTTTCAAACACATCACATCTACAAATGTACTGAAGCCCCTTTTTAGAGCAACAGGCCATCTGTGGAACTTTCCAAGTCTGAGTTGGAGTGTGAAAGATTACCACAGGAGGTACATTGATCCGTTCTCTGTAGATGTCATTTTCCAGGTGACCTATGGACTGGACAGTTGCCAATTGCTTGTACACATCCTTGTCTGGATCAAACACTGGCAATGAAACAGTGAATGAGACATACAAGGATTGTGCCGTTGTACATTCTTTTGAAAAAGAACAACTGTCTTGGTTGGGGTGTGGTGTCACAGATCCCATATGTCTTACTGTTCCCAATGGCAAATGTTGGCATAGATCCAAACATGTGGATTGTTCTCCTTCTAACCCTTGAAAACATTGAGGACAATACCAACTTAATAATTGTTTATCTTTGATTAGGTCTGGAACCTTCCCCAATTTTAGAGCTTGCAAAGTCTCTGCAATAGTGTCTATAACATATTCTCCATATGCAGAGCAAATAATTTCCTTTCCTAAATGTTGGTCCTTTTGTTGATCATTATTTACCGCAATTAATTGGTTAATTTTAAACTGGGTTTCATTAAATAATTGAGCTATGTCATGCATATTATAAATAGTAAATCGCTCTTCCTGGGCTAGTCCTTTTACTCCCTGTAACATTGGGTTAGTTACCTGATTAGCTTCTTCTCGTAACACATAATTTATGTGTTTACGAATTTTCCAAATATCTATTTTATTCCACATTGACATTCCTGATCCAAATAATCCTGTTACAGTTCCTAGCATTCCAAGGGGGTTTAAACTGCGTTTTTGTCTAAGGGTATGAAATTTATCACCCATTCCCAACAGAGTTATATCTTGCATTTGCTGTTGGTAAGCTGCAATTTTGTCCAAAAGGAGTACTGAGAAAAAGGAAGCCACTCTTGTATCTTTGCAGTAAATAAATTCACCCAGTGACCAATTAGATAGATTCAACACTACTGGTATATGCATGAATTGAACACGATTTACCAGTACCATTGATAGGGGAATTGTGGTAAGACCACTAGCAGGTCCTGGGCTTTCCACTGGACAAGTTATGTTATCCTGCATTGAATCCTGGATTTTTAATTCAAAAACTACATTTAAGATGTATTTCTTGTTTCCTGATATAGTTGGGAAAGTAGCTATAATAGTTACTTCGTAATGTCCCTCATCCTCATTTTTAATATTGGATAGGGTTAATTTTCCTCCTGTTTTCAAGTTAACACACTTGGTTCTGTTTTCCCAAGTTCCATAAGATACTCCTTGTGTCAGGGAAGTTGAATATGTAGGTGAGGAGATATAGGCTTTACATCCTCCCCCTTTTGAATCATCAGGCAAAGGCCAAATTCTTATCCAGCCACTGGATGGTAGTTCTACTACTCCAGCTAATTTATATTGGAAAGTAACATCTTCCCCTTGAATTCCTTTAACCTTTTGTCTTTTTGGGTTCTGGATTAGTTCCGGATTAGAGCCCAAATCCACAATTTCTAGGTGGTTAATTGCCTTTGAGGATTGGACTATTAATTTAGTGTACTTCCACCAAACACAATCGTCAGTGGGCTTAAGGGCACTGGTGGTGATACACACTCCTGCTCTATAAGTACCCAACATGCGTGGGGGAATGTTATATATATTCAATGCAGTTTCATTAGTCCAGGCTGACAATTTAATTCCCTTTTTTTTTTAGTTTCTATTAATTTCCCCTGTTTTGCAGTATATTTCCAATTCAAAATTACCTCATATTCTTCAGATCTTAAATCCGATGTGGGTGAGGGTTTTACTCCTGTTTCTCTCTTCCAAGTCCAGACAATGTTTACCCCCATATTAATACTTAAATCATTTATCATATGAAGAAATGAGTCCATTGAAACATTTCCCACAAGATTGAGATGCATTTTTAAGGTAACCATGCGTCCTGGATGGATTGCAATAGTCTCTTTCATTTCTTCCTTTGGAGCATTTTGCTTCAAATGTTCAATTAATTGATCATGTCCATATTGCTGTATTTTCTGGTCTTGGGTGATCTGTTGTATTCCAAATTCTTGATTTTGGCTCAGTCTTACCCTTAATGCGACAATAAGGGTGTAGTAAATTAGGAATACCAATGTCCATTTCATGGTGGTTGATTGCTGGATTTCAGCGACAACTGTTGTAACTGCTGTTCACCTAGCTCTTGAGGAGGAAGCTGCTCCTGAGACCTGGACGATTGATATAACTTTAACTGATTAGCATGGAAAATTTTGTCTTTATTACGCTTACCTCCTGTTACTCTAATCTTGTATACTGCTGAACTGAGTTTATCAATGATTCGGAATGGTCCGATCCATCGATTACACAATCCATGCTCTGGTACCTTGTATGTTAACAACATTACCAGATCACCAACTTCCCAAGTATTCTCTCTTTGAGTTTTATCAAAGTAGGCTTTTGCCTTACGTCTGGATTTTCCCAATTTAACCGCTACCTGCATGTGGACCTGATTTAAATTGTGTTGCAGATTTTGCAGGTATGTATCCATTTTTATTCCCTCCAGTTGAGTGCCACTAGTGTGCCAAATCAAGTGTTCTGGTAGCCGCATGTTTCGGCCTGTCATCACCTCAAAGGGTGTTTTATCAGTAGACGCAGCAGGTGTTGCTCTCAATGCCATTAGAATTAAAGGCATGAGGGTATCCCAGTTACGTCCATTGGCATCAACTAGTTTCCTCAACATTATTTTTATAGTCCGATTGGTTCGTTCCACCATCCCAGATGACTGAGGTCTATATGGGATGTGTAATTTCTGCGGGACTCCCATTAATTTGAGGCAATCCTTAAAGAACTGTCCAGTAAAATGTGATCCCTGATCTGATTCCACTTTTACTGGGATTCCCCATCGAGAGAAAACCTGTTCCACTAGCACCTTGGCTGTGGCTTTTGCAGTATTGGCCTTCAAAGGAAATGCCTCTACCCATTTTGAGAAAGGATCGACAACCACTAACAAATATTGGTTGCCTCTTTGGGTTCTTGGCAGAGGTCCTATGAAGTCAATTTGCAAAGCCATCCATGGTCCCTCATATACCTGAGATTTTAATGGCGCATTTCTTTTAGATGGAGTAGGATTAGCTTGAGCACATGCCAAACAATTATCACAATATTGTTGTACATCCATCCTCAGAAGTGGCCACCATCCCACTGATGCAAGACGCTGGACAGTTTTGTCCACTCCCTGATGACCTCCTGTTGGAGTGTCATGAACCATATACATCATTTCCCTCCGTAGGTGTGTTGGAACTACCCATACCGGAAAAGGACCTGCTGTATACATCAGAATTCCGTCCACTATTTGTAACTGCTGCCCATATCTTTTGTATAAGGGATTTGTAAGTGACCACTCTCCTGTTTTAGATAGCTCTTGAGTTACTCTCACTATGTCTTTATCTAATTTTTGCATCTCCTTTAAGTCAGGTATGTTATTCTTTTCCACTTGAGTTGTGGCAATTGGGCATACTGAACCAGAGATAGGTTTGGGACATTCTTTTTCACTCCAAGATTTTCCTGATTGGGCCCCTTCTCTAGCCAATTTATCAGCCTTCCCATTCTCCATTGTATAGGGCTCTGATTTACAATGGGCCCTTATCTTTTTTACTCTAATTGGGTTTTTTGGAGTAGTAAGCTTAGCTGCCAACCATTGGATGTATTTTAACAGCGAAGCATACTTGATGGGTGATCCATCCGAAGATGTGAATCCATTAGTTTCCCAATAAGGTAGAAACTCTGTAAGAGAGTTGCACACCCATGCTGAGTCTGAAAACAGACAAACATTTTGATTTGTAGTGGTAATGGAAAATTGCACACAATGTTCCAATACACAAGCTACTGCTGCTAATTCAGCATATTGGGCCGAATGTGGGATGCATGAGAATGCCTTCTCCCAAGGTTCTCCTTTTTCTTCTGGTGGAATTGCATAAATTCCAAACCCAGTATAAGGTTTTCCTTCATGATAGTAACTAGAGCCATCCACAAAGAGCTGGTACCCCTTAAAAGCATCTGTTTCTTGGATTAAGGGTAGGAAAAATTTTCTTGCCTCCCCCCTTTGATGGTGTTGTGCAGTATCTGGACACATATGTGGTTCCCCTTTGTACAGCAGGGCTGTTGGTAACAAAGATGGAGTCCTAACAGGTTTTACTGCAATATCTTTCCCTTGCAACATCAATGCCCAGTGGGCTAAGCGAGCATTTGAGACTTGCCCATCTTTTACCCTATTGGACAACAAAAACTGAAGGGGTGTGTGCGATGAGTGCAATATGATGGGGCTGAGGCCAATTAGAAAAGAAAAATGTTGGATGGCCCAACTAGTGGCCAACAAATACTTCTCACAATTGTCATATTTGAGCTCAATTGATGACATTAAACGTGAGGCATAAGCCACGGGTCTAATTTTCCCATGTCTCTCTTGTGAAGCCACAGCCGCTAACGCATTGTCACTCACCGCCACCTCCAGATGATAGGGTATTTCTGGATTTGGAGTGATCAACACAGGAGCCCTGGCAATGGACTGTTTCAATTGGGATACTGCTTCCGTGTGTTGCTCAGTCCAGTCCCATTGGACTTTCTTCCTTAACAGTTGGTACAAAGGGCCTGCAATGGAAGCAAAATTGGGAATGAAGTTCCTGTGATACCCAATTAAACCCAAAAAGGATCTTAAAGCTGTTGTATCCTGTGGGATGGGCAAACTCTGTATTACATCTACTTTTTGTTGAACTGGGGTTCGACCCCATTTTGACAAAATAAGACCTAAGAAAGAGACACGATTGGTCATTAACTGTGCCTTGGCCGGATTACATTTCAAACCTGCTTCCTTTAGAATCTGCAGGAGCTCATCAAGTTTTTCCAGGTGTTCCTTCTCTGTACAAGTTGCTATACAAAGATCATCTACATATTGGAACAAAGCAGTCGGTTTAGAAAATCGCGACAGTACCCGCCTCATTTGCGCATGGAACAGCGCCGGTGAATTTTTATATCCCTGTGGCAAACGATTCCATGTATACTGAATTCCTTGGAAACTAAACGCAAATCGGTACTGGGAAACATGGGCCAATGGTAATGTCCAAAAACTATTACTGATATCAAGTACAGTGAACCATGCTGCTGTTGGGTCAAAGGATTTGAAAAGGTCTGGCATTTTAGCTACTGTAGGGGCACAGGTAGGTGTTACTTGATTAAGACGTCTGTAATCAATTGTAAGGCGCCAGGAACCATCCGGTTTCCTAACAGGCCAAATCGGAGAATTGGCAGTAGAAGTGCACCTACGTAGTACTCCCTGTGCTAGTAGAGACTTAATAGTCTTGTCTATATATGGTTTTGCTTGATCTGGATATGGGTATTGTTTTTGGGCTAGTATATCTCCTCCTTCTACAATAATAGTGACTGCCATGCATCCACAATCATGTTTGTGTGTGGCAAATGCATCTGTATGTTTGCGGAGCAGATCTTGTAACTCAGGTTGATCTGCATGTTTAGCCACTATTTTGTCCATGTTATAGCCTTCTGGTTCTGGTTCCACTGGAGATACCATGCCACATTCGAGCACGGTCACTGGTGGGTGGTCAATTGCCTGTTCTGTAAAATATAACAACTGATTAATCAAATCAAGAACACATCCCTGTTTATATAGGAAATCGGATCCTAGTAAGTTGTTTCTTGGGTCTGCAAATTTCATTAGAGCAAAGGTATGAAGTTTTTCCATGTGACCTATTTGTATTTTTAAAGGTTTAGATAATGTTGTCATAACTCGGTTATTTGCAAAAGTTGACAACAATTTTGTCTGTCCTGAAGACAGAGGAGAAGTTTTAGGGTCTTCTACATGGATAATACTAATTGCTGCCCCAGTATCTATAATAAAATTTTTGTAGTGGCCTTCTACTATTGCAGATACTGTGGGTCTTCCACTTACATCCTTGCCTAAAGAAGCCATCCCTTCACTTGGGGCTTGATGGCGTCATGCCAAATATTCTGTAGACAAGTTG
>NW_027130531.1:0-1588 GCF_026122565.2 Emydura macquarii macquarii | reverse complement strand
GGGTCATTTCCTGACCTCCTCTCAGGGATGACACTTAGAACCCCTATACACTCCCATGATGTATCAAAGGGCACTCTGGAAGCTTCTGTGGAGGGTGAAAGTGTGTTCAATGTAGAGAGGACACAGAGACGAGTTCGTAGAGTGGATACTCGACCCACTTCGGGATGGGTCATTTCCTGACCTACCCCTCAGGCCTGACACTTAGAACCCCCATAGATTCCCATGATGTGTCAATCGGCACTCTGGAAGCTTCTGTGGAGCGTGAAAGGGTGTTCAATGAACAGACGAGTTCGTAGAGTGGATACTCGACCCACTTCGGGATGGGTCATTTCCTGACCCCCCCCAGCGCTGACATTTAGAACCACCATAGAATCCCATGATGTGTCAGTTGGCACTCTGGAAGGTTCTGTGGAGGGTGAAAGTGTGTTCAATGAAGAGACGATTTCGTAGAGGGGTTACACGACTAACTTCGGGATGGGTCATTTCCTGACCTCCTCTCAGGGATGACACTTAGAACCCCTATACACTCCCATGATGTATCAATGGGCACTCTGAAAGCTTCTGTGGAGGGTGAAAGTGTGTTCAAAGGAGAGAGGGCACAGAAACTCGTTCGTAGAGGAGTTACTAGACCAATCTGGATGGGTCATTTCCTGACCTTCTCTCCGGGATGACACTTAGAACCCCCTTAGAC
Source organism: Emydura macquarii macquarii (assembly GCF_026122565.2). NCBI lineage: Eukaryota > Metazoa > Chordata > Testudines > Chelidae > Emydura > Emydura macquarii. The sequence goes on along the minus strand of NW_027130531.1, from coordinate 897 downwards.
TCCCATGATGTGTCAGTTGGCACTCTGAAAGCTTCTGTGGAGGGTGAAAGTGTGTTCAATGTAGAGAGGACACAGAGACGAGATCGTAGAGTGGATACTGGACGCACTTCGGATGGGTCATTTCCTGACCCACCCTCAGGCCTAACACTCTCATAGACTCCCATGGTGTCATGACAGGGTGAAAGTGTGTTCAATGTAGAGAACCAGAGACCCATAGACTCTCTTGATGTGCCAATAATCACTCTGGATGCTTCTGTGGAGGGTGAAAGTTTGTTCAATGAAGAGACGATTTCGTAGAGGGGTTACACGACCAACTTCGGGATGGGTCATTTCCTGACCCACCCCTCAGGCCTGACACTTAGAACCCCCATAGACTCCCATGATGTGTCAATCGCTTGGAAACTTCGGGATGGGTCATTTCCTGACCCACCCATCAGGCCTGACACTTAGAACCCCCATAGACTCCCATGATGTGTCAATCGGCACTCTGGAAACTTCTGTGGAGAGTAAAAGTGTGTTCAATGTAGAGAGGACACAGAGACGAGTTCGTAGAGTGGATACTCGACCCACTTCGGGATGGGTCATTTCCTGACCTCCTCTCAGGTATGACACTTAGAACCCCTATACACTCCCATGATGTATCAAAGGGCACTATGGAAGCTTCTGTGGAGGGTGAAAGTGTGTTCAAAGGAGAGAGGGCACAGAGACGAGTTCGTAGAGGAGTTACTAGACCCACATCTGGATGGGTCATTTCCTGACCTTCTCTCCGGGATGACACTATGAACCCCCTTAGACTCCCATGATGTGTCAGTTGGCACTCTGAAAGCTTCTGTGGAGGGTGAAAGTGTGTTCAATGTAGAGAGGACACAGAGACGTGATCGTAGAGTGGATACTGGA